>NW_022639601.1:895181-896200 GCF_010583005.1 Odontomachus brunneus
GGGGGGGGGGGGGGGGGTGCTGAGGACACTGCAGAAATTAATTTTCTGGTTTACGTTAAGTGTGAGAAAAATTTTTTCGAATGACCTTTTTTGCTCGTCAAAAATAAAATAGCCCCCCCCGAAACTTTTTTCTGGCTATGCCACTGACTAAAATATAACAGGTTATATATAACAAACATTAATTTGCATTACATCTATGTTATATAGCATTCTTATATCTAGGTATCGGATCATTCACTAGATGGCTTCCATTCTCTCGCGTCTTTCTTGTACATAAAATATAATGCATTAATATACAGAGTATCCTGTATCACCTTCATAATCTCTCGTGAGGACGTAGAGCGGATTGAGATGAACACAAAAGTCCTATACCATTTTGCGATATTCGTAATAATAGTCGAGATATTAATTAAAAAAGATTGGTGTGTGAAGCTGGCGTCTCATTTCATGGAAACTCACAAATTATTTAGAGTTCTGGCTTCTTTTTCAATAGTTCTAGAGTTCCTGATAAGTTAAACAAATAGTTCTGTTCATTAAAGCAGAAAAATTGGGTCCGGACAAACTGAGACGCCAGGTTCACGCTGCGTCTCAGTTTGTCCTAAACAAGTTCCGCGGCAATATGATGTAACAATTTGAAAGATTCATAGTTCTACAAGAGTTCTATAAAGAGTTCCACCCCAGAAACGCAAAAAAAATAATTACAGATAAATTAAGTTTAGCGGAAACATGTAACAAGAATACGATTTGAGACGCTGCCGGAAATTTCAGAGATGTAGCGATCCTAAAAGAGTTCTCGTATAATTCAGAGCATGCTAAAACATTTTCCAAAGAGTAATATGCATTGGAGTTGTTGTACAATTTTTAAATAAATTAAAAATCGTCGAGCGTCGCGCACTTAGAAAGATACGAGACGCTGGCCAAAATCTAAGAGCTCTTGTCTATCCAAAATGTTTCTCGCATACGTCTGGCCATATATAAATATCTTCTAAAGAGTTCTATGCTTTGGCAAAGTTTTATGA
>NW_022639601.1:896210-896314 GCF_010583005.1 Odontomachus brunneus
GATGCATTTCGTGTAACTCTTATCACGATTAACAATGTTATAAAGAGTTATATGCATTTGCGATGATGTACGATTATTAAATAAATTAATAACACCCGAGGGTC
>NW_022639601.1:897973-898463 GCF_010583005.1 Odontomachus brunneus
CATCGCAAATGCATAGAACTCTTTAGAGCATTGTTGAGCGTGATAAGTACTATTCGAAATGTTTTTTAGAAAGACGAGAACTCTTAGATCTCGACTAGAGTCTCACACCTTTCTGTCCAAGTGCGCGACACTCGGGTGTTATTAATTTATTTAAAATTCATAAAACTGTGCCAAAGCATAGAACTCTTTAGAAGATATTTATATATGGCCAGACGTATGCGAGAAACATTTTGGATAAACAAGAGCTCTTAGGTTTTGGCCAGCGTCTCGTATCTTTCTAAGTGCGCGACGCTCGACGATTTTTAATTTATTTAAAAATTGTACAACAACTCCAATGCATATTACTCTTTGGAAAATGTTTTAGCATGCTCTGAATTATACGAGAACTCTTTTAGGATCGCTACATCTCTGAAATTTCCGGCAGCGTCTCAAATCGTATTCTTGTTACATGTTTCCGCTAAACTTAATTTATCTGTAATTATTTTTTTTG
>NW_022639601.1:898473-898752 GCF_010583005.1 Odontomachus brunneus
AGTAATTATTTTTTTTGCGTTTCTGGAGTGGAATTCTTTATAGAACTCTTGTAGAACTATGAATCTTTCAAATTGTTACATCATATTGCCGCGGAACTTGTTTAGGACAAACTGAGACGCAGCGTGAACCTGGCGTCTCAGTTTGTCCGGACCCAATTTTTCTGCTTTAATGAACAGAACTATTTGTTTAACTTATCAGGAACTCTAGAACTATTGAAAAAGAAGCCAGAACTCTAAATAATTTGTGAGTTTCCATGAAATGAGACGCCAGCTTCACAC
>NW_022639601.1:898772-900646 GCF_010583005.1 Odontomachus brunneus
TTTAAAAAAAGGTGCGCTAAGTTCTCGACCTTCACACACACAGTAAAATCAACTATATCTTTAGAACTATTGTTATATATGATATAGAACTCTAGAACTATTGTAAAACAAACCGGTACTCTAAAGAAATAGTTAATTTAAATAGTTTTTTTTATTAGGTGCCCTGCGAGAACGTAGCGCACCTTTTTTTGAAAGTCTTTTTTTTTGTATTTAATGACTAGAACTATTTAAAATTATTGCATAGAGCTCCAGAACTTTTCAAGAGAGTATCAGAACTGCAAAAAAATGTCACATTTTTGAATATGGTGTGCCAAGACTTGGCGCACCATATTTCAAAATGTGCCATTTTTTTTGCAGTTCTGATACTCTCTTGAAAAGTTCTAGAGCTCTTTGCAACAATTTTCAATAGTTCCGGTCATTAAATACAAAAAAATAGACTTTTAAAAAAAGGTGCGCTAAGTTCTCGCAGCGCACCTAATCAAAAAAACTATTTAAATTAACTATTTCTTTAGAGTTCCGGTTTGTTTTACAATAGTTCTAGAGTTCTATATCATATATAACAATAGTTTTAAAGAAATAGTTGATTTTACTGATTAAGTGCGCTTCGAGAACTTAGCGCACCTTTTTTTAAAAGTCTATTTTTTTGTATTTAATGACCGGAACTATTGAAAATTGTTGCAAAGAGCTCTAGAACTTTTCAAGAGAGTATCAGAACTGCAAAAAAATGTCACATTTTTGAATATGGTGTGCCAAGACTTGGCGCACCATATTTCAAAATGTGCCATTTTTTTTGCAGTTCTGATACTCTCTTGAAAAGTTCTAGAGCTCTTTGCAACAATTTTCAATAGTTCCGGTCATTAAATACAAAAAAATAGACTTTTAAAAAAAGGTGCGCTAAGTTCTCGCAGCGCACCTAATCAAAAAAACTATTTAAATTAACTATTTCTTTAGAGTTCCGGTTTGTTTTACAATAGTTCTAGAGTTCTATATCATATATAACAATAGTTTTAAAGAAATAGTTGATTTTACTGATTAAGTGCGCTTCGAGAACTTAGCGCACCTTTTTTTAAAAGTCTATTTTTTTGTATTTAATGACCGGAACTATTGAAAATTGTTGCAAAGAGCTCTAGAACTTTTCAAGAGAGTATCAGAACTGCAAAAAAATGTCACATTTTTGAATATGGTGTGCCAAGACTTGGCGCACCATATTTCAAAATGTGCCATTTTTTTTGCAGTTCTGATACTCTCTTGAAAAGTTCTAGAGCTCTTTGCAACAATTTTCAATAGTTCCGGTCATTAAATACAAAAAAATAGACTTTTAAAAAAAGGTGCGCTAAGTTCTCGCAGCGCACCTAATCAAAAAAACTATTTAAATTAACTATTTCTTTAGAGTTCCGGTTTGTTTTACAATAGTTCTAGAGTTCTATATCATATATAACAATAGTTTTAAAGAAATAGTTGATTTTACTGATTAAGTGCGCTTCGAGAACTTAGCGCACCTTTTTTTAAAAGTCTATTTTTTTGTATTTAATGACCGGAACTATTGAAAATTGTTGCAAAGAGCTCTAGAACTTTTCAAGAGAGTATCAGAACTGCAAAAAAAATGGCACATTTTGAAATATGGTGTGCCAAGACTTGGCACACCATATTTCATTATAACCTACCATAACATAGCCTACTTTCGGCCTATACGCAGAATAAGTACCACTGTGCATGCCAGTGAGAATCCGTATGTGCTACTATGGTAAATCTAACGTTATGGGGGTGATTTTGTGATGTCGGAAAAATATTTTCAAGATACTGGGTGTGCTACAGTGTCACACAAACATCCGTTGTCAACCCGGAAACGATACAGAACGAAATAAGCATATCTG
>NW_022639601.1:900906-901164 GCF_010583005.1 Odontomachus brunneus
AAGTTCACACAAGACTTGGCACACCATATTTCATTATAACCTACCATAACATAGCCTACTTTCGGCCTATACGCAGAATAAGTACCACTGTGCATGCCAGTGAGAATCCGTATGTGCTACTATGGTAAATCTAACGTTATGGGGGTGATTTTGTGATGTCGGAAAAATATTTTCAAGATACTGGGTGTGCTACAGTGTCACACAAACATCCGTTGTCAACCCGGAAACGATACAGAACGAAATAAGCATATCTGACGT
>NW_022639602.1:0-327 GCF_010583005.1 Odontomachus brunneus
TAGCGTAGAGAGCACTATTTCGTATAGTTTTTTAGGGTTTTCTAAAGAAGCATTAGCCTTTGAAAAGTTCTATTTTCGAAAATTACGACAGATATGCTTATTTCGTTCTGTATCGTTTCCGGGGTGACAACGCGTGTTTGTGTGACCCTGTAGCACACCCAATACCTTGATAATATTTTACCAACATCCCAGAATCACCCTCATAACGTTAGATCTGTCATAGTAGCACATACGGATTCTCGCGCCTGCACAGTTGTACGTATTCTTCGCATAGGCCGAAGGTAGGCTGGGTTATGGTAGGTTATAAGTTATTTCGCGTTAGCGTAG
>NW_022639602.1:627-2716 GCF_010583005.1 Odontomachus brunneus
ACTTTGAGAATATTTTTCCATCATCCCAGAATCACCCCCATAACGTTAGATCCGTCATAGTAGCACATACGGTTTCTCGCGCCTGCACAGTTGTACGTATTCTTCGCATAGGCCGAAGGTAGGCTGGGTTATGGTAGGTTATAAGTTATTTCGCGTTAGCGTAGAGAGCACTATTTCGCATAGTTTTTTAGGGTTTTCTAAAGAAACATTCGCCTTTGAAAAGGTCTATTTTCGAAAATTACGACAGATATGCTTATTTCGTTCTGTATAGTTTCCAGGGAGACAACGCGTGTTTGTGTGACTCTGTAGCACACCCAGTACATTGAAATTATTTTAGCAACATCCCAGAATCACCCCCATAACGTTAGATCCGTCATAGTAGCACATACGGATTCTCGCGCCTGCACAGTTGTACTTATTCTGCGCATAGGCCGAAGGTAGGCTGGGTTATGTTAGGTTATAAATTATTTGGCGTTAGCGTAGAGAGCACTGTTTCGGATAGTTTTTTTGGTTTTCTAAAGAAACATTCGCCTTTGAAAAGGTTTATTTTCGAAAATTACGACAGATATGCTTATTATTTGGACCGAGCATTAGTCTCGAGCATTTGACTTTATAAGGAATTAACATCGAAGTTCGTCCCACTGCATCGTGTACATTGATTAGCCAATTTACTTTCATTAATATTTCAATAATTATCGTGACAGAGTCTATATACAAAATGGTATAAAACTTTTCTATTAAATTTAACATGTTCTACTTGCACACACGCATTTAAAAATCCGAACCCTGTATAATTACATAATTAGTAGATATGTGAAGCAACTAATTTTATCTCGTCGCAATCTCTTTATTTTATATTGTTTTCATTGTCGTAATAAATATGCAGGATATCTGACACAACGCGTACTAATAGCGCGACCAATGTGCAAATAGAGCTCATGAAATTGAACAAAACAGTCCTCTATCATTTTGCAAATAACAACGCAATTATTCCTTTATTTTGATTCAAAGAAGCTCTATTTTTAGTTTGTCACTGTTATAATATACGAGACAAAAAAGAAATCTGAACTATTTTACTGCAAATAAAAAGTTACATGTTACACATGTTATCGTGTTCGTCGTACTTTGTAATCGTTTACGACACTCGATTCTTCCGAATGGAAGAGCAGCATAAACGCGTGTGGAAATGCATGCTGAAGAGATTTATTTTTATTTCATGTCACTATGTTGACTTGTTCGCGTATTATAGCCGTTTAAAGCCGCTGACATCAGGTTTGGGCTCGAAATTTGCGCTCGTGTGATGCTGGCGCTTGCTTTCGCGCCATACAATGGGGTAAAATGGAATTTCACATTTCAAAAAAGTCTACAGTCTCGAAATTTAAACCAATTTCTCCCCTTTTTAAAAATAAAAGTTAACAAAATTTAAAACAACTTTGCTGAATCTTTGTTTTGTCTTTTGCTTTCCTTTCTAAATCAGATATAGAAAAGTTAGACTTAGAAATTTTTGTTTCAAACAAACAATAGATAACGCAATAGATGAGAGTTCAGAACTCGTTACTTCAAGAACAATAATTAATATAAAAGCAGAATATAAAAGCAAAATTAGTTGTTATTATTATATTATCATAATATAAATTATGATAATATAATAATATAATTTAATCTTATTTGATTCGATAATTTTCTTCATTAAAATTATAGATAGTATTTCTATTATTAATCTCGTTTATATATATAAACGAGATTAATAATAGAAATTATCGAGATATTAATTGTAGAAAACTTCTAAATGATCATGCAGAATATGGTAAATGAGTTATAGTAATGACGACTGCCGTCGTGTACTTATATTTTAAGTCAAATTAAACAAAAAAGTCCTTTACCATTTTCCAAATAATCACATAGATTTTTAATTATTAATTAAATAAGATTATTGCACGATTTTGTGTGATAATGCACTCATCTTCTTTAATTAATAATTAAAAATCTATGTGATTATTTGCAAAATGGTAGAGGACTTTTTTGTTCAATTTGACCTAAAGTATAAGAAATATATATATATATATATATATATATATATATATATATA
>NW_022639602.1:2835-6665 GCF_010583005.1 Odontomachus brunneus
ATATATATATATATATATATATATATATATATATATATATATATACACACAAGGTAAAATTTAACGAGATTATATGTCTATATGCTTTCTTTCAAGGCTATAATCAAAATTTGAATATTTCATATCAATATCAATATTTGTGTGCTTGATGTTAAATTAAATGAAATATGAAATGAGTTATCTATTCTGTTTGAAAAATATTTCTAAACCTAACTTTTTTATGCCCAATTTAGAAAGAGAGAAGTAAAAGACGAAAATCTGATTCGACGAAGTTGTTTCATTAATTTTCATTAGAAAAAAAAAGAAACATTAAAATCAGTTTAAATTTTAAGACTATAGCCTTTTTTGAAACATGAAATTTTATTTTACCACACTGTACGCGCTGACACTATATTCGTTTCTACAGTGAGGTGAATGGCCGCGTAGTCGTAGCGGGAAGTGGGCAGAGGAGGGGGGAGCGGGGTCTATGTTTATCTGAGTCGCGGAGTGGGGGTAGTGACGGCTGCTCGCTGCGAGCGCGTAGTGGTCGTAGTAGCAGGTGATTGACTGGAAACAACAGTCGTATTCCATTCACGCGACGCGTAGTGGCCTTCAGCTCGTTGAACAATCTTAACGCCGAACGATCTAGAACGCGAATTAATACAATCGTTAATAACTCCGCTTGCGGACGTGATAGCGATCTGAAATAAAAAGGATTGAAAAGAGAAAATTATCGTGCTACCGATAAATGTGAAATCATTCTTATCTTCTGTAGAATAAAGATGAAATATAGTAGCTCGCCGCAACAATAACACCGAATCTAGCAATTAATACAATCGTTAATAACTCTGCGTGTAGACGTCGTAACGACTTTAATTAAAAATGACTGGAAAGATAAAATCACTTTGTATGGGATAAAAATCAAATATAGCGTAATTATTAAATATGAAAGATATCGGTTTTTGTGTTTCTGGTTAAAAATAGATACTAATTATTAATCTATATTAAAAACCAATGGAGGAAATCTTGCTTTAAATTTGTAATATGAAAAGAATCAGTTTTGTGTTATTCTTGGATGAGTGTCAAGTGTCACTTAAAAGAATAGCGGAATAAAATGTTCTATCATGTATTGGGAAGATGCACAACGCGAAGCTAAGTTTCTTAATCGAGCGACGCGCACACTGCGATCTTATCGCGTTGCTTATTATGTTCCCGTCGTATGATTAAAATATATTTCGTCGCCTCTTGAGACGTTTAGCAGGATCGCATTAATTCTCACCGGCATCGCGTTAATTAACACTATTAACCTAATCTCTGATCGGTTTATATCTACGCGAGTGTCAGTGCCAGTGTCAACGTCACGATGGGGTAGTCAAGAGCCGGGAAACTGCATCGAGGGAGAGAAACCAGGACGAAGAAAGTAGGACACCGGGATGCGAACAGCGATACATCATATATTTTCAAGTATGTTAAATCATTTATTATATATAGAAGGTTTCCGATTTTAACGGATACACACATTTGACGAACTTATCGAAGATAAAGAGATATCCTCCTCCTTCTCCCCTTCCATCCGAGTTGAAATTAGGCCGACTTTCATAGTCGGTCATTTGACAAGCACAATGTAAAATTATACACTATAAAAAATTTATATAAAATTCCATGTAATTATGAGACCAAGTATTATAGTTGCAAATTTACACACGTATCAAAATATGTCTTTCGTCTATATAAATATATTTTTATGCAATAATTACTTGTGTAAATTTACATCTATAATAGTTGGTCTCAAAATTACCCACTATAATAGATGTAATTTTACACAAATTTTTTATAGTGAATCTTCATGAATTTCTGATTATTCGTCAACTCACACACACATATACATATGCTTACTATATTATTTTGCTCATGAGACATTGACCCAAGCAGCTGAATTACAGTTCGTAAATAAATCTGCAGTTTATTTTGCAGTTGATTCAAAATCGTAAACATTTGACACTTTTAATTAAAACCAAATTTTTAATTAAAACCAAATTTTTAATTAATACGGTTCTTTTTGAAAATATCGATTATTATATCAGGCGTAAAGTTTGCAAGTATTGTTTTTTACCAACAAGGCTTTTTGGTCACAAGCCTTTCTATTTTCTATTGGAAACCTTTCTATTTAGATTTATCAATGTCTTCTATCTCATCACTTATTATTGTTATTGTATGGAATGCAAATTTAAATCTTTCTCTCTGTATTGATATACAGTGTCATTGGACATTCAACTATTATTTGTGTTTCTTTCAGCTTTATTTTTACCAGCTCTTTTATGAACCTTAAATTTCACTAAGGCATTCAAAAAAGAAAAAAATAATAGCTTATGAGAACAAAAAGTTATTGTTTTTTATTCATTCATATCTTAATCTTCATTAGATTGTTCAATATTTGCTCATATGATATCTATTTGCTGAGTAAGTTATATATTGCTATAATTGAGAATAAAGATTTAGAATGCTGGTGGAATACAATTAAATAGTAAATAAAAAATAAGTTTTTCTCTTTAAAATTCAGTATGAAGAGAAAACAATTACAATATTTACAGCATCAAGATAGAGTAATAGTCTATATTATGTTATATTTTAACATTCTTCATTGCTCAATTCAATGAAAGCAACGGAAGTTTAACAGAATTTGCAAGGTTAATGAAGAAATAAAATTTCGACTCGGGTGATGCTTTTCCATCTTATGATGTGCAATTTTAAATCTACGAATTCTTAAGGCTTCCGGTCTCTTGCCGCGGACCTTTTGATTGATGGCGTCAGAAGTGAGAAAATTCTTGCTATTTTCACATAAAAAGACATTTGCACACAAAGAAAATATTGTAATAGAAATTGCAACAAAACTTTTGTAATTCTTAACTTTATAAAATTATAAACAAAGTTAATATATATATGTGTGCGTGTATGTGTGTGTATGTGTGTGTTAAAAATATATAGGTTTAATTTTTTGCCACAAAAATTATTGTAATTACTTGAATGTTTCTATTAATGTTTCATCTTTAGATAGAAATCGTCAAATTAATTATTTCTATAGTAACTCATACCACGTTTTCAGTATAGTTCAGCTTTATAACAAGCATTATAAAAAAAATATAATTTTAATATAATTTTTACCATGATATTTTTTCCGTATATGAAAGAACACTTTAAATCGTTTGTATATACTTGTATTTGTTAAAATGTTCTTTTAAAAGACACATTTCTGAAAACGATCATTTTCGCTTGATAGTCAATAAACAGTCGTAAAATTAATGTGACATGCAACCTTCCTTTTTAATCTTATGATTTTATTACGTTATTTTTACAATTATTTATTGTCAAGAGAAAAGGATAATTTTCAAAGCATTTTGCAAGTATATTTAAGTGATCTAAAGCATTCTTTTAAAGAATACTTACTAAAATAATAATACTTAATAAAATACTTAATACTTACTACGCTATTTCATTTTAAAGTATTCTTTTTTTTCATTTGTTCAAATATTTTTTTTCTTGAAAATGACACGCAAGAATTTTCATTTCTCATCTCTGACGTCACAATCCAACATGATCGCGGCGAGTATCCAGGAGCCTTAATTGACCATCTTATTCTCATATTCTTGGCGATAATTTCCGCGATTGGTCCGATTCATTGCAGAAATAGATTTTAACGAAACATTCATTTAATTTTAACTTATCGGCAAGTTTAGATAAAACGTCGAATATATATTACTACACTCTCTTTAAACAAACAATATAAAATATGTATATATATATATATATATATATATATATATATATATATATATATATATATATATATATAT
>NW_022639602.1:7341-23630 GCF_010583005.1 Odontomachus brunneus
TATATATATATATATATATATATATATATATATATATATATATATATATATATATATTGGTAAACGCAGCACGAGTGCGCTTCAGGTCGAGTCGTGCGCATTCGGTTTAGCATTTCGATTAACGTTCATCAAACATCCAGCACGCAACACGCGACGATAACAATCCCTTGTGTCGTCCATTTTTGACGTGTTGGCAACTTTTCGGATAATTGTTGTCGTTAGTTCTGGCGCATGGTGAATTTTTAGTGCCGACAAATCCCGTCCGCGTGACACGAATCCGCTATCCAACAAAGGACAAAATTTCCCCTGAAAATCGCGAGATCTCGCATACCTCGGGATATCGTATTTATTTTGTCACACTTGTTTTCTAATACGATAATCAGCTTTGCGTGCGTTCGATGTCGATTTTTACTTACCTTACGGGGTCGCGGTTTTACAGAGTCGTCGCTGGCGACAATTTTTTTTCCGCCTCCAAAGTCGTCGGTTTCATTAAATGGGATTGAAATACGGCGGGAGATTTTCACTCGGGCGTACGCAGCCGCCGAAAACAAGCCGCAAAATAAGTTAACTCTCCTACACTCAGCCAGTCTTGAAATGTACACCCGTGCATAAAGTGGACTTGGGGTTCAACCGCGCTGACCGCAGGGTGATTTCGCGAACTCGCAACGCGAACTTCTCGACGTCGCAATATTCCCAATTTTCACATCGCGGCCGTTTCGCATATTAGGAGAGCACGATGCTCATAACGCCCACGCGCAAACGTTGTTATGTGAGACGAATATTGCGCTTTGAAGTCTTATTGTGATAAAAGTGGCCGGCATAAAAGGCTGTAATTAATTATGAGGCACGCGAGGACGTG
The DNA here is from genome assembly GCF_010583005.1 of Odontomachus brunneus. NCBI lineage: Eukaryota > Metazoa > Arthropoda > Insecta > Hymenoptera > Formicidae > Odontomachus > Odontomachus brunneus. Next base: position 8,201 of record NW_022639602.1, read on the forward strand.
CTTGGAGCGAAATGTACATTACGAGATGAGGAGTGGCTGCATCCTTAAGACTGCTCGTTATTTATATCGGTGTCGCTTAATAATGCCATCAGATATGACAATAACAGCTGACCTTTATACATACATGAATACACGCGTAAAATTCGTTTGAGTTTCGCTCGTGACCTTTCTCGCTAGAAAACGAGATATAAGGAAGGTGTGAATATGGACCATTTCTTTATTTTAAACGAAAAACTCAATATTAAATGCAATAATAACATCAATAACTGTGACAAGTGTTAGCAAACATATTTCTTATAATATATTTATAATTATTATAATTATTATTATTATAATTATTATAATATATTATAATTATTAGGAAAATAAATAAGTTGTTAATATTAAAACAATTTTCTTATTGAATTCCTGTGAATATAAAAATTATAAATTGGAATTAAAGGTAAAAAGTTTCCTACGAAAATTAAAAAAATTAAATTTAATAATGCAAGCTACATAGAAGAGTCCTTTAGGCCTATGAACAGAAGTTGCCAATAATAACATTATTTACACCCACTGCTTAATCCTGCACAGTAGATTCACCATGAGATCATCGAACCAAATCGTAGCTTTAGATATTGGTGCAATTATTGCATTTAATATTGAGTTTTTCATCTAAAGAAATGGTTCATATTTATACTTCCTTTGCATCTCGTTTTCTAATGCCAAGTTACGAGCAAAACTCAAACAAATTTTGCGTTTGTCCACATCTGTATATAAAGAGCAGCTCTGCTGTTATTGCCACATCTGATCTCGCAACGAAATCATCACTCAGCCTGTGCATAGTGATACACTCTACCGATTTTTAAAGAGACAAGGTAAAGACCAAAGAACGATTAGGAATGGAAATATTTTGTTGCACGGTGGTTATGCAGTAATTGTACAGTGAAACCGCCCCTCTGTAAAAATAGGAAAGTAAAAAAATTAAGACATTAATTTCAATACGAATGATCTCTCGGATTGTCATTCTAGATGAATATTTTATCAGAATCCGAGCTTTGAAGGTCCTGTACTTCAAAGGGTTAGGACATGAAAACAGAGAGGACCAAATTGGCCCAAAAATCATGTGCGTTTTGTTTATGTATTTATTGCGAGAGCAACAATGGCAAGGAAATTGCAAAATATTCTCTTCAGTACATAAGAAATATACCTACGTTCTAAAAGGAACACAATTTGCGATTTACTTTTTCATTATCAATTTCACAATACATACATGAAGCAAACGTGTGGTTAATATAAGCCTTGGTTGACTTGAACCGGTCTTTTCTACATTTAAAAGAAATATAGTATCAAAAAATTATAGGCAAAAATGGATAAAATTTGAACGAACTACTCTAACAAAGAAAAAATTATTAACATATCTTTAATATGAAAATATATATAATTATATATAAAAAAGACATGTATAAACATATCTTTTTTTTAATCTTAAACGTAAAATGTCTACTGTAAGAAACTATTGTTAGATTCCTGTTTTATAACATTTTCGTTCCACTATATTTCCAAAAGCAAGGACTTTTATAGGATTTTTATAAGAAAAATTGCATATTTTGCCGAGATTTATAAAACTGGCAAAATTTTTTCTCATGAATTTCATTTATGAGGTCATATAAAGATTGATCTTTCCCCTTCAATTAAAAAAAAGGAGAATATACGTACGATGTTTTTTTTCGCGAAAAAATATACTACTGCAAAGTTTCGTATATTTTCATCATCCATTGTCGGTATTGGCATTACCCGATGTAGATTGCGGGTAGCCCATAGGATTTTATAACCAGCCCAGCGTGTTAATACTAATTTGCTTATGCACATACAATGTTTTAGATTATGTATAAATATGTAAATTTACGTAGAAGTTAAATGTGTAAAATTGAGTTTTGGAGTTTAATATCAGATATTCTCTTGATTCGTGACTACTTCTTCCAATGCATGTTGTTTTTATTTAACACTTGTTCATCCAGATTTAGCACTTGCTCGAATTCTTGTAAATTGGCTGAGGGCTTTCACAAATATCTCAAATACTCAATATTAAAGAGACCAAGCTCAATTTTACGTAATTTAACACCTCAATTTTACATAATTTAACGCAAACATGTGCACTTACATATATACACCGTATATATACACCGTATATATACACCGTATATATACACATTTACATTATTACGTAATCTAATATAACACGCATACACACACACATGTGCAACGATGTGCAAAGTCCGACCGACAACCTACTCGTGGACTACATCGTGTAATTCCCATGCCAGCAGTAGATGATGAAAATGCAAGGATAACTTTGGAGTGTGTATGAGTGCGTGCGTGCGTGTATATATTATATACAAGGTGTCCCAGATCACCTTCACAATCTCTCGTGAGAACGTAGAGCGGATTGAGATGAACACAAAAGTCCCAAAACGTTTTGCGATATTTTCAAACATCGAGAAATTAGTTGTAAAAGATTAAGGAAAAACTGAATGGTTGAGGGAGGAATGCTCGAGCCGCAGCGCGAATTCAGTAACATAGCACGGGGATGTCGACGCGCGGTGATTGGAAAAATAACGCACCATACTACCTATGCTTATATCGCTGCACTCCTACATCTCGCCTCGGTGTGGTGCAGCAAGATGTAGGATCGTAGCGATATAAGCATAGACAGTGGCGCGTTGATCTACCACTCGCCGCGCGTTAACATCCGCCTGCTATATTACCGATTATTATTGATTATTAGATTATGTATAAATGTGTAAATTTACGTAGGAGTTAAATGTGTAAAATTGAATTTTGGGGTTTAATTTCCAATATTAGTTTCTTATACACTTTATCTGTGAAACTAGAAAAAAGATATTTGGATGGTGATTTTTTACAGAGTAATGATTATTCAAATTTTACCCATTTTTGCCTCTAAGTTTTTGATGCCATATTTCTTTTGAGCAGTATATAAGACGTGGTAATATGAAACGTACTTTGTTCCATATGGAATATCTTTCTTTTCCTTGTTCCATATTACCACCCATCATTATTCTCCAAATAAACCAACAAACCTCAAAGTGGGAAAAATATCTCCAAATAACTAAAATTTTGCGATTTTGAGATTTAATTTTATTACATTTATTACACAATCGATATATATCATAATATGTTGGATTTATCGATTAAAACCGGAAAAATATTTTTGAGTCATACACGGAGAAAAATAATTTGCTGGCCCAGCAAATTTTCTGCTGGTCTAGCAAAATCTTTTCGTTATTATATGGACAGCAAAAAGATTTGCTAAGAGTACTAATCACTATTTGCTGGATATAATTTGCTGAATCTATAAATTATTTTGCTATAAGAATCATGATAGATTTAAATAAGCAGTTGCAGTTTTGCTCCGATAGCAAATAAATTTGCTAAGAATACATTAAGGTAAACTCGGATAAGATGGCCATACTTTTTTAAAATGCAAAAAAAAATCATTTCTTATTGTTATTTCTTAACAGCGTTTGGCATATTACTTCACTGAAGCCTACAGTATACAATACTATCAGAATTAAAAGGAAAATATTTCAGTGAAATTATTTATTACAAAAATATCAAAACGTGAGCATTGGCCATCTTATCTAAATGTTTAAGACAAGATGGCTATAAGGAATAAATGACCTATACATATTTTATGTTCAAGATTCTGTACCTCTTACTTTATAAAATAATGAAAAAAAACATAATTTGACATATTCATTTTAGTATAGAATATTTAATACATATTATTTGTAAAAAATATAATACACATATAAAATAGAAACCTCTATTACAAAACTTCAAATTTTAAATCCAATTTTTGATCAAAACATATTGCACATAAGATTTAATTACTGTAATATTGAAAGTAATTTTTGAAATATAACGACTTTCGTTTTGTAAATGTTAGAATAATAATGGACCATCTTACCAAAAATGTGAGTGAAAGACGGTTATAATAGTATTTATAAACAAATAGTAAAAATGAAAATAAAAATGCATGTTATATTACAATTTACATACCTACTTTATGTATCTAACGTTGATTGCGATAGTTTAACTGTAATTTATTCAACGTTACAGCAAGTTTTAGTGGACTAATAAGAAATTTTACAGGTAGTCGAAAATAAAAATATAGTATTATATAATATTCATAATCTTGTTATTTCGAAAAATGTACGCACATACACTACGATAAATATCGATTATCTTTGTGACTAAATTACACAAATGCAATATTTTACAATTATTACAGCTTATGGTCATTTTTCCGGTATGGCCATAATGTCCGAGTTTACTTTATTTTGCATCAATAGCAAATTAATGTGATTCTTAGGACAAATACACTCAACAAATTTCTTCTATCCTGGCAACAAAACTACTTCTGCTCTGATAAAGAATAATTTGTAAAATTAGTTACGTCAACTAAATTTTTTTGATGTTACTACGAATATGCAACGACAATTTTGCTAAAAGAGCAAAATTATTTTTCTCCGTATAAATAATGAAAATTAAAAACAGGCAAATAAGAGCCAATAATAAAACCTTATTTGCCTGTTACTGAATATCTTTATTTATGATTGCATATCAGCAGAGTCGTTATTTATTTAATTAACATTTTTTAACTTTACCTTGTGAAAATTTTTATCCAAAAGAAACAAAGCAGCTTCTCTTAATACTATAAACCGCGTGACGCCGACTCTTTTAATGACCGATAAAGAGCCTAATGATTACGTTCATTTCAATTAACAACAAATCGTAAGAATTTTTCTCCCCTACGATATATTCTGACGTAGGGTAAAAATCAGAGAGACCGAGAAAATGATTTTTCCTTCGTAAAATATATAAAATTTCGCAGTTCAACTCGCTGCATTTATGATCGCATAACACAGGAAGGCACGCGAAATTTCAAATATCAGCGTAATAAGGTCATAACATTAATGTCTAATTTTTATGCGAAACAGCTGGGAGTACAAAAATGGATACTTCATATTCTCTTTTTATCTTTTCCCGGGCGCGGACGCGGTGTAAAAGCCCAAAATCAAACTATGAAACCGCAAAATCTTGTCAGCCGCGCTTCCGATGGTTGGCCAGGTAACAAGGCCATGAAAGAAACACGGTTTGCAAGCCATAGCGAACGTAAAGCGAATTACCCGTCGAGTGACGGATGGTCCCAGAGTCCTGCCGCGATTGCCGCAAAGCGGGATACAAAACTTCGCGGCGCGGAAACGCTGTTACATATCCCCGCGAATACTCCATACGCGTGATTGCTTTCTCTCTTCCACCAGTGATAACTTTACCCTCTCTTGCCTCCTCTTGCTCTGGAAAAAGAGAAAAGGCTAGAGAGAGAGAGAGAGAGAGAGAGGGAAACAGGGATTAGGATAGTCAAAGTGACGTGTAAAACGAATTCGACGTTTGTTTGATCGTTGCAACTTGGCGCGCGGATTATGCCTTCCCTTCTCCCGACGTCTCCGTCCTACACCCTTTCGTCCAGAGCGTTCCCCCGCGTGACCCTCCTCGGTGCCGTTCTCGCGTCGCGCTACCATCCCTCCGGGCGGCACTTTACTCCACTCTCGCTCCGACGTGAAGTGGGTGGCCGCGCGGGGTCGATGGGTGCACAGGGGTGAGCGCGGCGGGATGCGGCGGCATCGTTGGAGCCGAGCGCCGCGTTCTCTCTCTGCGAGGGTTGCGTGGGTGGAGGGCGAGAGGGAGGGAGGGAGGGAGGGAGGGAGGCAGCGGGCTCCGCGTGGAAGGGGTAGATGGTCGTTTCCCCACCGCATCCCCCACTTCGCCAAGCGCCGCGCGGACGCCAACGTCGAGCGCTTTCGAGACGTTAAGGCCGACACTCGCGTCGCGCACCTCGACCCGACGACGTCGCCTCTGAACGCGGAGGCACACGTGCGCAGTCGACGGGAGAGATACCTGCTCGAGCACCCCCGCGGCGAAAGCTACGACCGCAGTAGTCTGCGCGGACTCGACGAGGACTCCGCGCTCGCTCCCTACAACCGAGGCGACTCTTCGCCGACGGCGCCTCGCTCTCGACGTCGTACCGGGTTCCGATTCTCGTCGCGTTCACCGTTGATCATCCGTGAGCCGTTCGCGACACGTGTCTCGCGGCAGTTGTTATGTGTTCTCCGCGGCGGGAAGGAGGGTGAAGTGTTTGCGGGGCACGCGAGTGAGACTGAGATATCAAGGAAGTATATCTGCCGTGATCGCGGTGGTAGATATCTGATAAGTTCCTCCGATGCGCCCTTGGTCAGGGGGTGTAAGTTGCACGTGGTGGGAATTCGACGATCTCTGACAAGAGCTCCGCGGCGGACACAGGGAGCTGCGCGCGTCAGCCAGCTAGAAGAGCGAGAAGAGAGGGATCCATCGTCGACGAATGCCTACTTGGCCAAGGTCGCGTGCGACGAGGACCATGAAGAAATCATACTTCGTCTTCGTGAGTACCGAAGTTGTTTCATTGGCGTCGCATGGGGTACACGATGGCGATCGTTACGCTTGGCGGTCACGTCGTATCGTGGTCAAAGGCGAGAGGAAATCCTCCTTCGCCTTCATTGACTTGTCTCCTTTTATTTTCTTCTTCCTTTTACTTTCCCTTCCCGCACCCTAATCGTTGTCACTCGGGAGTTGACGGGAAGAGGTCGGATCTCCTGGGACCGGGGCGCATTTTATGGTCGTCCCAACTCTTGCTTGTTTCGCGAGGAAGATCAAAGGCCACCAGCGTCGCTTTAATCTGCCAATGGCGGACGTAGCTGCATCTTTCTCATTTCCCTTTGAGTGGCTGAACTTTTGAATGCGGTCTCGGGGGGAGGGTTAGGGATGTCCTTCTGCTGCGTGCACCGACGTCGTCCTCTACGGTCCAAGAACGGCGAAATTAACGACGTAGCCACGTGACTCGCCCTCTCCTCCCTCTCCTGATCCCCGTGTAGCAGGGGTTGTGAAGGGGAACGAGGTCAGTCGGTGCACGCGAGCAGACCCATGTCGGTTTCCAGGCTTTTCGGAGCGCACTGGGATATAGAGCTACACCGGCTGCGGCTAATTTTGCGAGATCCGTACATTTTGCTTCGTCTGCAGTATGTTCTTAAGATACCATCGTGCGCTGTCTCTCTCTCTCTCTCTCTCTCTCTTCCCTTCCCTCCCCACCCCCTCAATGCGGGTCCAGCCATTTACGTGATTGCGTTTCGAGATTAGCACGGGGAGCAAAGTTCAAAAAGCGCGATTGCGCTTAATTGAGATAACGACTCCTGTGCTAAAATTCGTCAACCCGATCACTCGACGGGATGGCAAGTGTTAACATTTATTGGATCTCGTTAACGATGAGACGATAAAATACGGAGAAAAAGAAACGTCTTTACAAAGATCATGTCTTCTACTGCGATTTTATTCATTAGCGCATACAATATGTATCGTGCGCTGAGGACATTTGTAACCAAAGTCGCTCCTGATATCTTTTTTGTTCTTGAATCTTTTGGAGAGCCATTATCGATCTCATGTACTTTGAACAATTCACAGAGGTGGCGTTCGATTATTTAAAAGTACTACTGATATATTCTCCCCGAAAAAAGGACGTGGTGACGGCAACTACATACACTGAGAGAAAAATCTATTATCTTAAAATCAACAAATATTTCCTTAGTTTTATTTAAATCAAGTAAACAATATTTGATTTAAGTAAAGAGAATGTAGATTTAAGTAAATATGTTAATGGCACCCACCAAGGAAATATTTGTTGATTTTAAGATAATTTTTCTCTCAGTGCAGGTGAAAACTATGCGAGTTTTGTGTGTTGGTTGCGTATAGTTTAGTAAATCATTCTGTACCTAGATAACATGTATGTCTAAAAGATATCGAAAAGATATCTAAAAGACATCTTATACAACAAAATGTTGCATGTTACCCGGGTAATTATTGCGTAACATTAAGATGGGTTGTTGGGAGAACTACGCAGAGAGAACGATTTGGTTGAATCAAATAAACGCTTCTTTGGAATAGTCCAAACGAATTTTTCGATTGATCAAACAAAATTTTGTTTGAAGCAACAAAAATATTTATTTGCGGCTTAGTTCCAAAGCAATATTTTTGTCGTGTCAACCAAATAATTCGTTTGGACTATTCCAAAGAAACATTTATTTGAATCAATAAATCGTTCTCTCTGTGTATAGTTGTCGTAATCATCCAGCTTACGTTGCAATAATTATACAAAACAGTTTAATAAATTATATAATTAAATCTGCACATATAAAACTTGTGCAGTTATCACCTATATATTTGCCACCACAATATTTTCTTCAAACAATGTACGGAGAGAATTTTGTAGTAAAGATTACTATAGAATTTTGTAACTGAGAACTAGACCCTAAAACTTTTGTGTGAAATTGAACACATTAAAAACAAATTTACATTTGTGTTGAAATCGATCCGTGTGGAAACTTTTGTGTTAAATTTCTGACATACCCGTACGTTAATTTCTCGTACCGTCGTTGTGTTATTCTGCGTTGAGTTCATAGTCACCATTTCTAAATATTAGAATAACACACCCTATGTGTCTATGCATTGTTTTGTAAATTTTCGGCATATCATTTGTGTTATCTGTTTACATAATTACCACGCACAAAAATTAGAGTAGATAAATTGGGACATGTGGAATGCGTTAAATTTAACGCAAAAATTTTCATAGTGTTGAAAGTTTACTTGTAGAATAGAAAGTTTATTTACAGAAATAAACTTTACTTCACAGAAATAAATTTATATTTCATAAGTCAATTTTCAGTTATTCTTTTCAGTGTAGCATGAACAATTATTATTATGGACAAACTGTTCTCTTGCGGTATTAAGAAGGTAGTAAAATTGAAAAGAATTTATATGAACAAAAAAAAACTGTAATATTCGCCTCGTGTAGTGTTGTCGCATCTGGTGATCGAAGAATAGAGGAATCACGGTTGTGGTTGTCTAGTAGAGCCGTTGTCGCGCATTTAATAGAATCTGTCGAATGCGTCGTTATCAGCGAACAATCCGTTATACGACAAAGGACGGCTTACCCATGGTGTTTTACGAATTTCGGGACATCCCTGCTTGATATAGCGGAAACTTGGTTAGAACTTACGAGCAAACTGTGCTGCGTACAATACAAACGAGTTTCCGCGTTCCTTCAGCGTCGGCCTCGAAAGAACTCGGGAGAGCGTGGAACTAAAGTAAGGAGAGCAACGGCCATACAGCCAGCCGTATTTTTGGCGTTCGGGGCGCAGAATTTATCGGGGGTTGCAGGGCGCATCCATTGTCGATACGTGAATTCATTCACGAAACTTGCCAAATATTTCCGACTTGGCTTTTATGCTGCGATTTTACGTTTTTTTTTCGGCGCACGACACGCGTTACTCTCGCAAATTATTTTTAATTATCAGCGTCGCTCTGTTTACCTCGCGTTGCAACAAACATTTTAAACGTCGTGACGGGTTTGAACGCGCGGCAAATTGCTCATGGAACAACGAGAATTAAATTCCGCAGGCGCGGAGACTGTCGCGTTTTCCAACGGTATCCGAAAACGTTGCGGACTGAACTACAAACGAATATCTCGCATAAACGAAAGATTCGACGGCGCGAAAGGGGAATTTCCTGTTTTACGATTACGCGTTGTGTTTCCACACCATGTTCGCTTCTCGCGGCGGAGGAAGAAGCGGGCCCATCGCTCCCTCGCACGCTCTTAAAGAAGTTCACGAGCGTTGTGTAGTTCCTGAATATTTTCCCCGCGTTCTCTGTATCTTTACGGGGATCTTCCTGTCTCGTACGAAATTTCCCACCCCGAAACACGAGTAAACCGCCGAAGCAAGGAAGCGGAGCGGGAATCTTCCTACAAAATGCGAAGACCTCAGTTCCTCCTGTCGCTGGATTTTCTTATTTTCGTGTGTTAGAGAAAGAGAGAGAGAGAGGGAGAAGAAGGGGGTGGAACAAGAGGACAAGGGTGAGGAAAGGGAGACAGAGAGGGTCAGCGGAACGATCGACAAGTCTCAAATATGTTTTATTGCTTGTCGATTTCACGCGGCCACCCCGCTCTCTTTCCCAAGCATAGTTCTATCGTCATCTCTGGGTCCGTATTGTCGGACCCTGCCCGTCGCGGCTCTTCTCCGTATTTCAGCTGGCCTCTCCGGCCGAATATCTGCGAACAGTGTTGCCCGGAAAAAATTCACTTGCACCGAATGTCGAATCACAATGTACCAAATTGTTGGTAATCACAAATATAATCACAGATACATAGTTTCTTGCACGATGCACGATACGCTGGCTGCGTCCCAAGACGCTGTAACAAATCACTAATTGTAATGAATCTGGTGCAATTGTATCGAAGCTGGCAACGCTGTTTGCGAAGAACCTACGAAAAACTTTGCGCCGCGCGAACATTACCGTGATGTGGAATCGATATCAGCCGAATATGCATAAATATTCATGGGCGAGGAAAGTATTGAGAGGGGCAGGAGGAATAAAGACACGACGCCAGATACAGTGAGTTGCAAAACGGCTTACATTGAGAAAAGAAGAATAGTTGATATATAACTAAAATTATGGTTACCTTTGGTCGCGATCATATTTTTCTAACACGAAAATGGTAACACGCATATAAGGTTGTTATTATTATTAAGTATAATATTATTAACTATTATCATTAACTATAGTAAAATTTAATAAAAAAAATGTTATCCATAATTTTAGTAATTACTTTTCTATGCGATTACAAATATTGAACATTTTTTCTTAAGTATAGATTCAATGAAATTAAGAACTCAACAAGCTGTCAAAATTGTTAACGATGGTTTTACGTAGCAACAGTAATAACAATAATATAATTATAAGAACACTAAATAAAACAAATAATAATATTAATTATAACTAATAGTCATAATTAATAATATACTTACTAGACAAGAACTATTAATTATAATTAATAATATACTTACTGGACAAGAAGTCATACACACAGTAATGATTCTCAATTTGAGCAGTTTAATGAGCTCCCAATTTTATCGGGAGTCTAAACTGTCTTGCAACCCACTGTAGATCAACGCCAACAATGATTATTAAAGCGTATTGTATTTACTTGATGTATACCTGAAGAAGTGGAGAACAGGAAGGGACGAGAGGCCCTACTTTCAGCATCGCATTATGGCTTTCAATGCGCTATATTAAGGGTTTCTTTCTTAGAGTTGAATTGTGCCCCGACTTAAGCCGAGTGCGATACGTCATGCATTCATCTCGACAGCCTCACACAATGATGCCAATATTCCCGAACAGTTGATCGCGTGGTTCTTTTCCCCGAGAGATTTTCCACGGCGAACACTCGAGGTGAGAATGGTCCGCGCACGGCGCTACGGTCGGAGCGGTGGCTCGTTCCGATGGGTTATGATTTTTAACAATAGCAATTTCCAAGGCGCCGGGATACACATCGCGTAATTAGCGAACTGCGCCGCCAGCGCAGGCTTAGAACTTTAATATTTCCGCACGTGGAAACTCCTGTTAGTTCTAGAATTCGCGATTCCCAGACGGTTCGTATACTGCATCCGTACAACGGTGCGGAAAGGTTGGCGAATGTAACAAGTTAGGTAATGCGTGCGCTTGCGCGATACGCTATTCTGGCGTGTTTGAAATAGCGTATTTACGTCTTCCTGCAAAATGCTCGTGTGTGCTGTTTACGTACGTACGTTCGGCTGTTTCTTATTCGGCAAAAATGCGGATTTTTCCAAGGCGACTGACGCCGTTACGGTTGACAACCTGATCGCGATATCCTTTGTAACTTACGCGGGGAGAAAAAGAGAGATGCACTCCAGAAATGGGCGCGTAAATTTTAACAGCGCGATATATCGTATGATAGGTCGGACAAAGTCTCCTTTAAAGTCTCCGCGAAATATTTTCCGGAATAATATCTTTATCGAACAAAGCCGAGCGCGTATGAATGAGTTTGACAAAAATTACTAACTAAACGCTCGGCCTGTCTCGCGCCGAAGTCTGTCTTGCTTGCAGACTCACAAAGGAATGTATTTCCATAAAGTTGCACAATAGCACGTCGATGCCGCGAACTTTATGCATTTGGAAGATTACATCTCTTTGACGAGACACACGCGCGCGCGCTTGGAAAGAAAACACGGGTGTTTTGCCGCATGGAAGAGCACGGAAGTGTGGATTCGTCCACCACAGGGGGAGGCAGAGGGAAAATGCACCAACGAGTGCTTACCGCGAGTAGAGAAGGGCTACTTCGCGAAAACAAACGCTGAAGCGAGAATACTTTCGCTTTTTATCGACTTATTCTGGAACACGTTTCAAAGTAAATGTGATATTTCCGCGACATGGGATGTATGTATCCTAATAAGTAAGAGTTCTCTCAGAGACTCCCGTACAGAAGACTTAAAAATACGCCAGAAATTCCGATGATTCTCAGTCACTTTCTTTTTTGTCTGTTCTTAAGAAACTCCTCGTTTACACTTATTTCTAAATCCTTCTTTTCGCGGAAGCTTCTCTACTTTTAAAAAAAACACCTCGCGCATGGACAAACAAATTTTCATCAAGTTTATAAGGATATTCATAATCTCGAAAAAAAAATGCTTCTGTGTTGGCGAGAGAGATAAAAACGTGTTGTTGACTTTCTCCGTAATTTAGAAAAAAAAAACTGCCGGTTATATGGTACTACAAGAGACTACCGGTATCCTTCATAAAACTCCAATGTACACCGATGTAACGAGCGCACCGCTCTCTCATGAGGCTGTTTGCGTTAGCTGAAACGGAGGATAAGAGAGCGGCGATGTGAGAATTTCATTTAATCTAATCTAAAACCATTTGACTACACCAAGTCTCTTCCCGAGTTGAACTTTTGATCCTACTTTCGACACCACAATATTCTATTTAACTATTTTGATACTTCGGAGCTTCCATCAATTTCTTTTAATTCCATTTAACCTATTAACTTTGCCAAGAAGTTCTCTTTGAAACATTTTGTGCGTTTTTTGAGTTGTTAAGTAGGATTTTAGTTTCTATGTGTATTAAGCGTACACTGATTCTTCAGGATGTACAGATGTCAGAAAGTTCAGATCAAAAGTAGGACTAACATTTCTCTATTCGGATTACCACCGAGAACAGTCTTCAAACATTTTTATTGATATTTTTAAGCACATCGACGTTATTCCCAATTAGAAATTTATCCTGTAGTCCTGATCAAGTTCCCAATCAGTTATCAGTTTGTATAAGATGATGTATTCAGATTCTAAGTAGAAAGTAAACTAGAAAATAATCAATAATTAGCCAGAAGTCCTGATTACTTTTCAGAATTATTGCATATTCAATTAGATCGTCGCTTGTTTTGACAATAACTAGATAGTGAAACAAGCTAGTTTCCATATAATTATTATGAATTTTTGACTAGTTTTTTTTTAGTAATTTTATTTTTAATACTTATTTTATTTTTAATTATCAACACAAGGCTAAGCATTCCAGTCGTTTTCGACTCTATTTCATTACCAGAATTATTCTTAACAGAAAGTCGGCAAATTTATAGTGAATCGCCGAATTTCGGTGAAGAATAATGATTAAAGAAAAATAATCGAAATATTTAACGTGTTTATATTAGCTCTTAAAAAATATATTTTATGCACGACTACAACCGCGGAAAAATTAAACATTTATATACACATGTATTTATATAAAAATGCATGTATATTTTATAGTTCTCTTTAGATATTTATATTCTCTCTTTAAATATTTATATTCTCTTTCTCTCTTTAAATATTTATATTCTCTTTCTCTCTTTCTTTTATTTTCATGTTTTGACGCTTATTATGATAATTATTCATAAACAATGTTAATATAATCAAGAACAGTTAACTTTATACTGTCTAATTTCATCGCAATAAATGTCTAAACAATATTAATCAGAATATCGCCAATTTTAAATAGATATAAACTAGCTATTATCTATCAATTTGTTTGTTCTGATTAATATCTGACTAATTTTTGGTCAGAAAGTAGAATGGTTGCGTGTTTTAACTGAGCATAATCTAGTTACCAGTCTGTTCCGACTAGCTTCTGGCTATTTCTGACTCAGAAAATATTTTTTTTAACACAACGTATCTACTAAGAATTTGAATTATCTATACACTAGCCAATAATTAATTAGTTTTATTTCAACATGATTTTCTTATTCAACTGCTTAAAACATTTACTATCTGATAAAGTCTAAATAATAAAAATTGAGTAATTGCTGACATGTAGCCATTTTTCCTCAGAAATTTTTTAACTTGACTAATTAGTAACAAACCTAATCATTAATAATCCTTATTATTAGAAACCTGATTGTCACACTGCGTTATATTACTTATCAGGATCGAGTTTATTATCATCTTACATAACATAATTGACTAGGCTCAACCTGATCGGACCTATGGGATAAATTCCTGATCGGGTTATGAGTTCTCCATATCTTTTGTGTCGCGCCATCGAATTCACGCGGTATTGCGATCACTACGCGGGATTATTTGATTGCGCGTGCGACTTCCGTCCACGAAATTGCGTCGCGCACGCGAGACACCAACGGCGCGCTTGGATAATGCCTCCTTCTCACCTTTTCGCTCCTCGGAGCGTGCTGCGCGAAGGTCGATTATAATGGCACCGTTTAAAACGGCCCCCCGGTACGGGACCGCAAACAGCGCGGGGAACGCGCAAGCCGCACGGAAGTGTTTATGATCTATGGGCGGAGTGCCTGGAATTATGTACGAGGGAAGATTGTGTAAAGTGGATTAGCGGGATATTAGCGGCGGTCAAGCGTGCGGGCGCTTTCAAGATAAATACTTTGGCACGATATAGGGCCCCGTGTCGTGTTACAAAGTGCTCGGGAATCGTTAACCGCGTTTGCGCGTCGCGTGATTGAGATCCAAGGTGCAGTAACGGTCGCTATTGTATGTGTGCGGATGCACGTATGTACGTGTGTACGTTTGTGTGTATGCGTGGCCGAAGCGAAACGCTTGAAGGATGTTATTAGAAGCCGAAGAGCGAGGGGGCATTTCTTAGCACCTCGTTATGATGTCGCTTTAGCCGTTTGAGGATTTATTTCGCGCCATCCCTCGTGGGATCGATCCACCTCAGCGGCCCCTGCGCGATTTGCGGAACGCTGTTTTTTCGATTATTTTTGTTGGGCAACTTTGGACGCGGCGAAAAGCGAATAGATAAAATTTCCCCCGAACTTTTCGTCCGCTCTTTCGTTTCCGCGCTTGTAAGCATCCCTTCCACCAGTTACCGGGCTCGTTCATCTGATGCGTTGTTCTCCCGTTTCTTTCCTTCTGTCTCTCTTTCACACATACATGCATACTCTCTCTCTCTCTCTCTCTCTCTCTCTCTCTCTCTCTCTCTCTCTCTC
>NW_022639602.1:24778-39441 GCF_010583005.1 Odontomachus brunneus
CTCTCTCTCTCTCTCTCTCTCTCTCTCTCTCTCTCTCTCTCTCTCTCTCTCTCTTTCTCCTAAACATGGCATTAATATTTTTAACGGGAAGCAACGTGGGTGTAGGCGCGCTGAATTGTATATATGTGATCGTTCACATACCACGTTTCCACGTTTTACATATTTAAGGTCAGAGGCTAACGATATGCTCATTAAAATAATGAAACGCGGCACGCGAGATATGATTCCGCTCGAACAAGCGGCGCGGACGTTTGATGGACGTTTCAGCGCGGCGAGCCGTGTCCAAATACGGATTTTTGACCCGAATCATTTCCGGGGGGTTGAACGTGCCCGAAAATTTATAACATTCGCGTCCGGCGAAACACGGTCGTGCTATTTCCGACGCGCGCGCGCGCGTATTAAGGTATTATAGCGTCACGCGTCGTGTTCTGCTAATGGCATCGCATTTTTGTGTATTTTTGTCCCGCGCCGTGTTGCTTGGCGTCGCCGACTGAGAATTCAGATAGAAGTTCGCACATATACGAGGCGAGAGTACACACGGACGTAGAGTAGGACACATTCGCGCAGTTATCCGTGTATCCTGTGAAAGCGGTTCTAATGCAGACGCATCAACGATATGCACGTTTCAATCTGCGTGGAATTAACACCAACGCTTGGCTTTACGTGCGCGCGTGTATGTGCTCTTGTGGTCATATTTTAACGATCGCTTCTGCAGAGGATCGTTTCCCGTCGAGTCCGTGCGGCGCGTATTCCTCCCCCTCCCCTTTTTCGCAATTTTTCCGGCTTTGAACTTTTTCCGCGCGGCCGTCGGAACGACCGTCTTCTTAACGTTACTCTTGCCACCAAATTAAAATTCTAACGAAGTGAACAGTTCGCTCGAAGGTAATTAAAGCAAATTGGCCGTAACCTTGTCGCTTACAAGCTCGAGAATAATCGATGCCCGTGAACGATTACAGTGCCCTTCGTTAGGTGGAATAGACGAGTCTAGGC
Source organism: Odontomachus brunneus (assembly GCF_010583005.1). Lineage (NCBI taxonomy): Eukaryota > Metazoa > Arthropoda > Insecta > Hymenoptera > Formicidae > Odontomachus > Odontomachus brunneus. The sequence goes on from NW_022639602.1 coordinate 25,769, forward strand.
GACGTGTCGCCGCGCCGTTTTTTTCCTTCAGATAGTCTGTGAATGTATTTTCTTAGGAATCTGTTTTGGAAATTTTAACAATATATTAACGGAAACACGACCTGCAAACATACGTAATTAGAAAAAGATTGCTGAAGGTGAGATAATTAAAGTCAAAGTTTTGTGCATCGAATGTATGATATTTGATATCGATATCGCGTTTTGAATTCTAATAACGAAATCACTTTTATATTTTTAATGAAAAACAGGAAGACGGTAAAAGGGACTTTCAGAAATATTATTAAAAAGTTACAAGATATTTGATCGTTCACCATTTTCAGGAAATTAATAGCTTCTGATAGCATTTGACGTGTGTATGATAGCAAACCTGTCATTTCTTTATACTGAGAAAAAATACAATTTATTTATGAGATATAAAGTTTATTTTTACAGAAATAAATTTTTTTTTACACAAGCAAACTTACATAAGCTTTTTTACATAAGCACTTGGTTTCACAGAAATAAATTTTATTTCACAGAAATAATCTTTATATCCCACAAATATATAAATTTTCAAGTATTTTTTTCTCAGTGTTTTCTCAGCAAAGAGCATTTTCTCAATATAATAGTCTTAAAATTTACTTGTTACAAATTTTAGGAAAGCTCATTACCCAAAAGATGAGTTAATTTTTTTATAAGAATATTATAAAACTTTATCGAAGAAAAAGTAGATTCGACTTTTTGTAGCAAGCACATTGTAGTAAATAAATTTTTGTTTCAATTCAATATACTGGATTGAAATGCTAGGAATTCAGAATATACTTTGAATAAATTTGATGCTTATATTGAGAGAAAAAATTGAAAATTTATTTGTGTGGAATATGAACTTTATTATACATTGAAATAAACTTCATTTTATTAAAATAAACTTTATTTCAACTTATTTGTTTATTTCAGTAATAAACTTTGGCTATTTATGGAACACAAAGTTTATTTCAGAAATAAACTTTGTGTTCCATAAATAAATTTTCAACTATTTTTTTTTTAGTGTATGACGGGCTTATGATAGATTTGCAAATGTACATATTTTTGAGACACTTGAAACAAGTAATATTTATTTGAATGCAGAAAGTATTTTTCTGTGCGTGTCCGTGTATATGTGAATGTGGGTGAATATGGGTGTAAATCGATGATGAGCGACGACGAGCGAAATTTTTATCGCGATACACGGATGCGAGAACGCGTCTCTCTCATCGAGCGGGGAAATCGCAAAGTTTTCCGTTTATTATCTCGTCGGATATCGTTCGCGGATAATAATTTCCGCCTAACGAAATAAATAGAGTTTGACCGTTCTCGAATACGCCGACGGTAATGCGAATAACGAAGCGGGAACTGCCGTACGCATCGTCTACGGCGTGCTGAACTTTAATATTCCCGCGCGCACGACGGCTCTACGAGCGACAGAATACGCGGACAGTTGCGGCGCGGATGCAGTAAAAAGGGAAAACTGCGAACGTGCCCGAGGAAGTTTGCGTCGCGACGACGGTTAAACGCGATAGTAACCGGCCGTTGCGCTACGTGCCGATTTCTGGATTTTGAGACAGCCAGCTTGTTGCGGCGTGTAGCTCGCCATGTTCCTGTAGTTTTGCCCAGGTGTCGATTGGTCCGTCGGTCGGTCAGGCGAACGTATTCCCGGCTTCCAGCGAGGTTCTCTCCATCTCTGTCTAAAGGTCACCACTTGTCGACGACGACACCGACGACGACGACAACGACGACGACGACGTCGACTGTCAGCCGCGGGTAGTCTCTATCGAGCGACTTCGGCGCGTCTCATCGTGTCCATTCTCTAACGAGCGGCAAATTGGCGTTGTACGCGAGGGTGTGAGCGTCCTAGTTAGTGGACGGCATCGCCGTGTCATGACACTAGTCGCCAGTTAGCGAATAATACACGATTGCAGAGTATGATGAGATATCGCATCCAAATTTGATGGATCAATCACAGTTCAAAGGCAACGCCGTTCACGTACCCTATCAAAGTGAATCAGCAAGTACCAATGCTCGGACGCGAACTTAATCCCGGACATTTTTACTATTTTAGTTCTTCAACGTGAACTTTGACTATATGGAGTGTTTGACGATGATATATATTCATTTCGTGTAGATTAAGTCAAACTGAAGAAAACATTCCGAAATCTTGGTCCCACTTTCAACCTTACCATTCCATTCAACACCTATTTTGATACTCTGAAATTTACATCAACCTCTATTAATTTTATTTAACCCATCCGATATTTTGATTCTATTTTTAACCTCACTATTCCATTCAACACCTATTTTGACGTTGAAGAAAGTAGGGAGGGAAATTTCAGACATCATCAGAGTAGGAGTAAATTGTATCATTAGAATTAAACCTATTTTGCTAATTTAGCTTCTACTGCGTTGTAGAATTCAAGGTTAATAGGTTAACATAGAGCCAAAATTTTGACTCAGAGTTTCTTTACTATTTTGCGAACAACTACGTATGATTTTTAATTATTGACTAAAGAAGATTGGCGAATTATCGCAAGTGTGATACTGTGAGTGGAGTGGAGTGTCGTAGAGAGGTGGTGCTTATTTATCTCTGCAACTTTCGTAGGAACGTAGAACGGTTTGAGGTGAATGTTCCATATTGTTTTGCGATATTCGCAATAAATCCTGAGATATTAATTAAAAAAGATTAGTGAATGATCACGCGCGATATGAACTGCAGTGGCGCCGTTGTATACTTTATATATTAAGTCAAATTGAGCAAAAAAGTCTTCTATTATTTTATAAATTATTACACTGAGGGAAAAGTTACCTTAAAATCAGCAAATATTCTTTGATGGGTACAATTAACATATTTATTCAAATCTAAATTCTCTTTATTTAAGTCAAATATTGTTTACCTGATTGAAGTAAATAATATTTGGTTTAAATAAAGAGAATTTAGATTTAAATAAATATGTTAATAGCCCCCATCAAAGAAATATTTGTTGATTTTAAAGTAATTTTTTCCTCAGTATACATAGATTTTTAGATATTAATTAAAAAATATTTGTGAATTATCGCGCACAATTATGTAAAAATTTTAATTCATTAACAACTAAAAATCGATGTGGTTATTCGCAAAATGATAAAAGACTTTTTTGTCCAGTTTGACCTAATGTAAAAGCACACAACAGTACACTAAAACCCATGTACCATATCGCGCGTGATTATACCAATCTTCTTTAATTATGACCTTTATTTAAGACCTTTATTTAAGATTTTTCTCTAATTAAGATCTCGAGATTTATTACGAATATTGCAAAACGATATGGAACTTTTATGTTCACTTCAATCTGTTATACATTCCTACAAACGTTGTAAAGACGAATTTGGGATATCTTGTATATACATAATGTTAAAAGTTGGAAATATTCATATTTAAAGACCAAAACAATAATAATATCCAAGATTAAATATGTTTGGATACTTTTATCCTAAAAATATTTTGGATTGAGTCAATAAAAGGGTTATTTTATGATCATCGATGATCAGTGAATATTCACTGATTTTCAGTGAAAACACTACTATTTTGTTTTATTTCTCACTGATCTTGATCAGCGAATGCAAGGTTTCACTGCGAAATCTGCAATATACAAATTGACTATGCTAAATTCAACATTCTGCGTTTGCGACGACGGAATTAACAGCTTCCACGTGTCTTGCGTGCAGTAATATTCTCTACGTTCGCAAAGCGCATCAATAATGGAAATAACAGCTACTATTAATTGATCCTTTCAGCGAGATTTTACTGATTACAGTGTTATACGTATAACTTATCTGCCACATTGAAAACAATACTTGAAAATTTTTTGTAAAATATCAAGTTTATTTCTGTAGAATAAAGTTTATTTCTGCAAAATAAAATTTATTTCAGTAAATAAACTTCATATCTCACAAATAAATTTTCAAGTATTTTTTTTCTCAGTGTGGTATAAGTACACTGAGAAGAAATACTTAAAAATTTACTTGGAATATAATATAATATTTATTCTGTCATAAAATTTATCTCTGTAAATAAACTTTGCATTCTACAATACAAATAAATTTTCAAGTATTTTTCTCAGTATATAGCACTTCAGAATATACTAATTGTACTTTAAAAAGTATACTGAGAGAAAATATTTGAAAATTTAATTGTGGGATGTAAAGTTTATTTACAGAAATAAACTTCCCCCTCTCGCAGTAGTAAATTTTATTTCATAGAAACTTTTAAATGCGACAAATAGATATTCAAGTATTTTTTTCTCAGAGTAGGTTTCATTTTCTCGAGGACGTTTCCACGTCATACTCCATCGCGCGTTTTCGCAAATATCGCCGAAGCATCAACGGCATATTTCGAGTTATATTTTGTACACACGTGGAAATCCGTACTATATCCTTTCGTTGTAATTCGGGATAATTTATACTGAAGGAGAGAGTGAAAAAAAGTGTTTGGTACTTGTAACTATAATCGCAAATTTGGTATTTGTAATTATAATCGCATAAAGAAGGAATTATAGTTAAAGAATTATTTTTCTAGTAAGTGTTATAGTAACAATAACCTTCGCCTAAAAAACAGTTATAAGTGCTATTTCCATATTTTAAGCTTAAAACTTTTACTGAAAGAGTATTCTTCTTTTAATGAAGTTAGGCTATCAATCAGATTGCTTTACTAAATATTATTCTAACTTTTTTCTTTTGAAAATCAATACTGAGAAAAAATATTTGGTATTTATCACCTGACTATTTTATATGACTATAATCATATAAAATAGAAAAAATATTTGGTATTTATCACCTGACTATTTTATATGACTATAATCATATAAAATAGAATTATATGAAGAATTATAATCAGAACACCATTTTTGTGTAGTGAGTATTACAATACTGTTAACGATAATAATCTTATATGCAAACTGCTACTATTATGTGCTTTTTGTTAGAATTACAAGAAGATATAGTCGATGCCAAAAGCAATATTTTTACGAGATTAACCATTTTTTGAGTGTTACATGCATATTACTACTATTGTTTTTTGTTAAAGCCACAGGAAAATATAGTTAACATCAAAGGTGACTAAAATTTTAGTGAGATTAATCAACTTCTTGTCCTAATGTTTTTCGCACCTGGTATTCATTACCCGATCTGCAATCGCTCTGCCGGAGGAATTATTTCGCATTAGCGATTTGTCCCGCCGGATTTTCCCGTTGAGGTAGCAATTACAGGCGCGGTGTAATGCCACTGCTATAGTCCAAGTGCGCTGATAACAGCCTACGAGCTAACTTGGTCCTTGGAAGACAGCATGCTCGCTTGGCCCATGGGAAATCTGAGCGAGCGTACTGTATGCTCCGCGGTCCTAGTTCACTTACAAGCGTACGGAAGCGTTGTATGGATACCTGTACGAGTGACCGGTACGAGAGTTCGGCTAATGGCTGCGAGAATTTCCTGGAGTCTCGCCGGATTACCGGACCTGAGCCGTTCTCTCCTCCTGCGCGCGCTTGATCCTCCAAATGCGCGCCATCCGCTGCATCCCGGCCGATCGAATCTTTTGATTAAATCATCACGTAACTCCAACATAATTTTCGCGGATAATTACTTCGCGGTCGTTGGCTATTGTGCTAGACGACCCCGATAACGTGGGAATAATTGAAACCGGGATGTCTAGACCACGCAAAGTACCACTATATATTTTCCTGTTAGGTTTCGGCAATTATGTATCTGTTATCCGTGTATTGTTATAACGAGTAAATCACGTTTAACTAGTTTACTTAGATTTATGATATCATCTAACAATCATCAACTAAGGATTTAATCGATTCCACACTATGAGAAAAAAGAGATGGTTAATCTCATTAAAATATTATAGTTGTCTCCGGCGTTTATGTAATAATTATATCTTCCGATGGTTCTAACAAAAATTTAATAGTAGTAATAATGTACGTAACATCCAAGAAATATAGTCTCATCCTCAGCGGAATCCTCTGAATAGAGGGTAGAGAATTTTATATATTCTTATTTTATGTACTCTTACGGGCTCAAGAGGATTCTTCTAAAACGAAAAAAGAAAATATTCTAAGCGCTATATTCTTACAATTTGAGGGATTTCGTCTTTTATTTGCAGTACAAGTTTTGTATCCAGCCACGGCTTATATCGCTCGTATGAAGGTATTCTGCTTTAAGTAAATTTAGTATTCTTTTTCATTAGGACAAGAAGTTGATTAATCTCACTAAAATTTTAGTCACCTTTGGTGTTAACTATATTTTCCTGTGGCTTTAACAAAAAACAATAGTAATAATATGCATGTAACACTCAAAAAATGGTTAATCTCATAAAAATATTGCTTTTGGCATCGACTATATCTTCTTGTAATTCTAACAAAAAGCACATAATAGTAGCAGTTTGCATATAAGATTATTATCATTAACAGTATAGTAATACTCACTACACAAAAATGGTGTTCTGATTATAATTCTTCATATAATTCTATTTTATATGATTATAGTGGTAAATACCAAATATTTTTTCTCAGTATTGATTTTCAAAAGAAAAAAGTTAGAATAATATTTAGTAAAGCAATCTGATTGATAGCCTAACTTCATTAAAAGAAGAATACTCTTTCAGTAAAAGTTTTAAGCTTAAAATATGGAAATAGCACTTATAACTGTTTTTTAGGCGAAGGTTATTGTTACTATAACACTTACTAGAAAAATAATTCTTTAACTATAATTCCTTCTTTATGCGATTATAATTACAAATACCAAATTTGCGATTATAGTTACAAGTACCAAACACTTGTTTTTCGCTCTCTCCTTCAGTATAATCTAACAATCTGATCTAAGCCCGAGTAAATTGGTGGAAAAAATCGCGGCGCACAGGACTGTTTAGCGTTTATGTGCTGGGAACGCGATAACTTCTCAAGACACTTGACTTTTTTCTTCTCTACGCTGCGTGCGCGTTTACTAAAATATTCCCACCGTAATTCTGAAAGTATTTCTCGACATCGAGTCTCACACGCCATATCATCATCGTCGTTTTGCGTAATTCACGATATCCCGAATCCGTAGCAAGCTGAAGTAGAATTTCGAGAATTTCGTTCCCTTCGGTGAAACACTCAACAAAAGAGCCACTTGCCGAATATACGGTCGCGCCAGTCCTCTAACGGTAACGTTCACGGCGTTATATGAAGTTCCATCGTTACCATCCCCCGAAGACATCGCAATGAAACATCAACGAACGTATCGATAGACATTGGCTCTCTCTCTCTCTCTCCCTCTCTCTCTCCCTCTCTCTCGGTCTCTCTCTTTCTCTTTCTCTCACCGACTTTGTCCCACCTCGAATCTAAATACCCCGAAATGTTTCCCGCGCGCAGCGGCGTTCAGGTACGAATCGTGGTTATATCGGACGGAGCCCGGGCACATTTGCGATAAAAGATGCGCTCATTACCGGAGTCGTCCTCGAATGGCGGTCGGTGTGACCGGCTATTTCGGCCGATCAGTCTCTTACTCGATCGCGGCATCGAGTCGCCCGTTAATGGGCTAAAAGGGGAGCTCCGTTCCGGTACTCGCGCGCGCTCTCACTCGCGGGGCACTTTACAGATTGCCCCAGAGTAGTAAGCCGTTAAGCCGCGCGCTGTACAGGAAATGTTTTAAGAACCTGAGGGCTGTGGCCCGCCTAAAAGGATTATGGCGACCCGGCGTGACCACGCGCGCGAGAGGACGTTTAAGAGTAGAAGCGCTCGCGCTTATCTCGGTAACGACCTCTCTCTCTCTCTTTCTCTCTCTCTCTCTCTCTCTCTCTCTCCTTCTTCCCCTCTCTCTCTTTCTCTCTCTCTCTCTCTTTCAGCTTTTTACGGATTCTCCGGCCCCAATCGACCGATAGCCGGTGCGCGTGCTGCCGCTGCCGATCAGGACGATCGGGGTATTCGAGGATTACGGCCGCGCGTATACTCGTACACACGGGGCTGACATCGGCCGCGTGAGAGGTGGCGACGTGTCGTCGTCTTCGGACCGTTCGAGACGTCAAGTACCATTCGCTCCTCGTAAATTTTTCAGTGTTGTCGACCGTGCGAGCCGAGTATTTCGATCCACGTTCTCGCGGATATATGGATATGTAAATGTGGGCGCGCGCTGCGACGAGTGTAAAAACGGCACTCGGTTTCATGGCGACGTTAGTCTCGCGTTTTACAGGTTAGTCTCGCGTTTTACCCTTGCGCGTGCTCTCTCTCTCTCTCGCTTGTGCCGATCGATGCCGATATTGCCAACGAGCACGACGCGCTGCGGGGAGCATCGTGGACGCGCGTGAGAGCGTCGCGATACAGTCGCGTTTAATTTTTAGATCGCGCCCTTCGTTCATACATGTCGCTTGCATATCAAACGCAGGAAAGGTCCGTTTTTCACTCGACAGTGAGGCCAGTATGATTCTCGTGATGTCGATAATTAACCCGCATAGGAATTTCCCAAGACACAGCATAAATTCATATTAGAATATCCTAATCTATCATAAAGTTGATTATCCCACTACGATACCAATTAAAGATCTCATTCTTTTATGTTCAAACACTAGTTTCTCCATCTAGAATCGAAACAGAAATATCATGGGAATTTGCGTTTTTTCCAGTCGATCGACAACGTCGGTACACTTTTACAATATCAAACGGAGAACTTCGTTCTTGTATTAACTTCATATTCATTGGATTCGTTCACTATTATTCATTAGAATAAAAAATGAAAAAAATAATATATTTTTAAAATACGTCGCTTAGAAATCTTCCAAGATGGTTCCAAATAGATTCCGATTAAAATACACAAATTTGTTACAAACTTGGTTATTCCGTTAGTAATTGAGAATTCGATTATTGCAAATATAGATTCTCCATCTGAAGTCAAAATAGAAATACTATAAAATCTCTCGCTTCTTTTCAGTTGGCAACGTCAATAAACTTTCATAGGATTACATACAATAAGGTATCTCTTTTTAAACCAAACATTGTATTTAATGAAATAAAAAGTAAAAAAATGAATGAAAAAAATGAACTATTCAGGCTCTTGAGGTATACAAACAAGTTAAGAAAGATAAAACCTTCGAGTATCATGCGCTGGATGTCCGTGCGAGTAATTTTTGAATGAGAGAATAATAATAATAAACAGCCAAATCTCTTACGATATACAATCCAAAAAAATTAAAAAGTTAATTAAAGAACCAAACGCCAAATGTTGGAGCGGAAAAAATTTTTTTAATTGAATACTAAGAAACTACGATGAAACTAAACTCAATTAAAGATTATAACGGTTTAATAGTTAGGTGAGTTTTAAATAGTTTAATTTATCTTTGAACTTAAATAGTAACCATTTTTTCCTCATTTGTGTTTTAAGGTCGCAATCAATCCGTTAAATTCACTAAAATATTACGATTCTCTGCATTGTTCTGTTACACGTTTTTATTTACACGTTTTTGTTTACACGTTTTTATTTACATCAATCTTTGGCGTTACGTTTAATCTAAGTTGCGCTTATATATTCAATAAGTTTTTGTGTTATATAAATTCACTGAAGAGGATCCAAATCAAGGACCAAAACGTTTGATTTGTTAATATAATTTTTGATTGAGTTTAGTTTCATTGTAGTTTCTTAGTATTCAATTAAAAAAATTTTTTTCTGCCCCAACATTTGGCATTTGGCTCTTTAATTGATTTTTTAATTTTTTAGAAAAATAATAATATTTTAACATGCGCACAGAGTCATGTACGCATCGAAAACTTTTCCGAACTTGCAACGTGCGCGGTAAATCTATATCTTGTGTCAAATTGACTTGCCCAATAATTGCTGTTGCTAGTTAATTAAATAAAATATTGTGCACACAAACGCGTACATATATTCATTCGACTTTTAATGTTGCAAAACAATAAAATAAAATTAAAAAAATAAAATATGGTAAAACTGAATAAAAGGTAACTGAATAAAAGGTAACACTTCACCGATTTTCTCCTTTTTGAAATATGTTATAGAGAATGAAATTCTTGTAATTTTTTCTTATACAACTATGTGGTGGTCGTGTATAATTTCGAAGATATTCGACTTTAAAGTGTACATGTTATAAATGGATTTTACTTCATTTTTATGTAGACATACACTATACACATATAGTGGGCTCTGCCCTTCCCCCGCGCATATATATACGTGTACTGTTTACTTTATTTATCTTATTTTTTAATGTTTAAACTTTAAACTCGAATACCCCCATGCGTAGGGGTTTTTGCTAATCTTTTCAGAATCTATTATTTTAGACTCAATTATTTTAGATACAATAGACTCATTATTTTAGTAAGACGAAAAATTTAAGTCACACATTTATTGTTTTTACATGTATAGAAGCAATTTACTAGTGTATATGTTACAATAAATGTGGAGGAGCATCGTTGATTGCCAGGGTTAGGTCCATTTATAACATATACACTTTCAAAACTTTAAAATCGAATGTTTCCGCAACTATATGCGACCCCCATATAGTTGTATAGGAAAAAGTTACTCAGAATTTCATCCTCTATAACATATTTTAAAAAGAAAAAATTGATGAGATGTTACCTTTTATGCAGTTTTACCTAAAATATTTTTAAAACACTTGAAGTGTATAACTACTGAATAATGAAATTATTTGAAAAAACATTATATATTTTGATTGATTCTCTAATGTAAAATAAAAACCAGAGAAATATTGAAAAAGCTTTCTTGCATCGCATTTAAAATATTACATTTTTAGCCATAAGCCATAATTAATTTGCGAAATCTGTCTGGCTCTCAATTAGATCCAAAGAAATTTTCTATACGAGTGACTTCTCTGTCTAGAATTGTAATAGAAATATTATGGAAATTTGCGCTTTTTTCTAGTAGATAACGTCGCTAAACTTTTATGGTATCAAACAAAGAATCCTATTTCCATATCAACTATTATATTAAAAAGAATAAAAGAATTTTAAAGATTTTTTAAATATTTTGAACATGTATTGCCGAATAATTAAATTATTTTGAAAGTCAACATATATATTTTATTTAATTCTCTAGTGTAAAATAAAGATCATAAACATGTTGAGGAAACTTTACGTGTTTCCCACTTAGAATCAGCTTGTTCGAAACATTATGCTTCTAATTAGAAGCCAGAATTATTTTGAGCAATCGAACTGAATCCCTATGAGATGCCAAGAAATTTTCTATATGAGTGACTTTTCTGTCTGGAACTAAAATAGGAATATTATAGAACTTACGCTTTTTTGTTAGTTGATAACATCGATTTTATGATATCAAATAAGAAATCCTATTCTTATATCAATTGTTGCATTCAAAAGAACAAAAAATTTTTTAAATTTTTAAACACTTTAAATATATTATAGGATGATAAAATTATTTGGAAAGTCAACGTATATTTTGTTCAATTCTGAAGACTAGGAAAACGTTGAGAGAATCTTCCCATTTAGAATCGTTTGTTCGCAATTATGCTTCTAGCCAAAAGCTATAATTATTTTGAGGAATCCTATTAGATTCCAAGAATTTTTTTATGCGGGAATATAAGCAGACGTTTATCGACTGAAGCATAACCGCGTTAATGCGACCGACGATTGGGGACGACCCGACCCGTCGAAACGACAAATTACAGAGGCGCGACATTGATGACGACGACGACGAGAGTGGTCGGCCTGTTTTACGAATTTCCCCGGTTCGATCGATACGGGCAAGACGTTTGAGAAATTGAAGACTGCCGGACCGGGTGCGCGTACGTCCAGTTGCCGGTTCGGGATAATAGTCATGCCTGGCGCCTTTCATCATCCCGAGGCGGTAATGGACCGATACCGCCGGGGAAATCCGAGGTACTCTATTTCCAGTTTCCTAGCAGGCTTCCCTCCATCGACGATAATTTGGCACCTGGCATGCACGTAGAAATTGTAAGGCATGGATAGCGAGCGCACGCTGCCGCTGCGGATCATTCTGCCTCCCGAACACGCGAAGTCGTAAATAAAGTATGCTATGAAAATATATGAAGATACGGGAAAACACACACACACACACACACCGGTTTTCTCCGATTTCCACAATATACCAGCGCCGCCAGTGCGATGCCAAATATTTGCAGACGACGGCGAAGTGTGTCGATGAGAAAGGGCTTCGCCTGTATAGAGGTTACTTGTAATCTCGCGTGAAATGGCGACTGGCTCGTATTTTAATCAGCAAAAGTTGGCTCTCTTATCCGTTAGAAAATGAACAACGTAGAATTGATTTTAATTTCACTTTAATATCGCGTATTTTTGGAGAACGTAATTTCAATATTTTTGAACGACGTATTTCAGTTATAAAAGTATGTCAGAGAGGATAGGAGAATAGATAACAGGGAACAGTAAAAAGAATATTTACATTTTAATTCGATTACGATCCATACGTTTATTATTATCTCGAATAGTTTCTCTTGTGTGTGTGTGCGCGTGTACGTGTGTCACTAGATTCCACTTAATTATTTTATACACCTAATATATGCGCACAATTTCGTTTCTTGTTGATCTTTTGCTGTTTGCAAAGCTCAGAGCTACTATTCAGTCACTTAAGTCACTGTTTGTCACTTTTTCCTAACAAGCCATTAAAAACGCTGGCTAAAGTGGGTCAATATAATTACTTTTTCTCTCAGCGGCCATAAAATCTTTTAAACGTACTAATATACGTTCCTTTTCTAATCTAAAATTAAAAATTGAAAAAATAAAATAGTTAGAAATCAAAAGACCAAATAGTAAAATGAGTCAATATAATTACTTTTTTTTCTTAACGGCCATCAAATTTTTTTAAATATATATGTTCCTTTTTTAATTTAAAATTAAAAATTGGAAAAATAAAATACTTAAAAATTAAAAGACTAAATAGTAACTCATCAATAAAAAAAGCTATAAAATATGTACAAAATTTCTGTGTGTACTTGTTCAACCACGTTGTTGCACTAGATAATCATAAAGTGTAAAATGTAAACGACAAAGGCATCAATAGATAAATAGATATACTTTTTTTAAAAGCAAAAGATCACAAAAGTCACACTTGAAAAATTCTTAATATCAAGGTGTTTAATCAAGGTGCAATTTGGTCCAACAAGAAAATTATCCAAATCCGAGAAGATAAGAGTGTTACTTTCTTGTTTAAATAGCCTTAGTTACATCCAGAATTTAACAAAAATGTCACTTTTGGTCACTATTGGTCACTATTTTGATGTCTGAGAGATTACTTTTGTCACCTTTTTTACCAAGAAGTAGTCATGTTATTTCACCTTTTTGGCTAAATGGTAGCTTTGGAAGCTCAAATTCGCAAGATTAAGAGTGCCGTTTACCACGAACACTTGCCGATCTCCGACAGTAACGAGGCGATCCCCGAAATCGCGTTGTTCTAATCTCAGCATTAATCAGTACATAACGCTCCTTCGCACGGAAATTGCGTGCGCCAGGTCTGAATTTCATTTTCTGGTATCTGTAATCAGACACGCCATCTCTTAATGCATGCTACGCAAATTGTTTCACGCAGCACGGCAAGCGACGCGAATGTCAAAGGTGAAGTGTCGGGCATAGAGAGAGAGAGAGAGAGAGAGAGAGAGAGAGAGAGAGAGAGAGAGAGAGAGAGAGAGA
>NW_022639602.1:39820-112187 GCF_010583005.1 Odontomachus brunneus
AGAGAGAGAGAGAGAGAGAGAGAGAGAGAGAGAGGGAGAAAAAGATACAGAGCCGGGCGTCTCGATCATTATTCCAGCTGATCTCGTCGAAGCCGATCACATCTAGACGGTATCACGAGTGTGCTAAAAGAAGAGCACCAGCCCGCGAAGATACGAGCGAATTATCGCGCCGGTCACGATATCATCGCGCGATATTGCATATCCGAGTAATTAACTTTGGGGAAGGGGACGCGAAGCAGTTGGACGCCCGGGGCTTAAGTTTCGTCGGTTCCTGTGTAGACTCGCCTCTGGCGGTATCTCGATCACGTAACACATAACGTTTACATTTACAAGGTCCAAACAGGAGCCGCACAGTGTTCCTCTCTCGTGTCTACAAATTTATCACGGCGCATCCATAGGATATCGCGGCTGATCCTCTCTCATATTCAGCGCATTCGGAAGACCGTCCGGCGCGACGGCGCCGTACGAACGTGCCAGAAAAGCAATTACTCGCGCAAATGTCGGGCGAGGTATCGACTCGGGCAGCCGGGGAGACGAATTACCTCTTACGAGCTTCTTGTAATGCGATCGATGTCCGTACGGTCGCATTCTTCGTTCCGCGCGTTTCGCTGAGGTCACGCGCTCCCGGGGGAATTCCGCCCGTTGACAGTAGATCGCGGGGAGCTCCCGGTGCGTCGAAAACATTTTATGAGCCGTTAAACGGGATTTCGAGGGAGTTCGGATACCAAAATCACCGCAGATCGCGGAATATGGATTTACTCACATCTCGTGATATTACAGGACAACGATACAATATCCTGGTAGAAATGCATTCTATTATTTACCAAACGTTGCAATACAACGCTTAACTAAATGCGTTTGTTGTAGAAAGTTGTAAAAATAGAGAGAACTGAACTCAGAACTCGATAGATTTATTCAGTGGTTGAAGGAGTTTACTTTATAATATGTGGACTGATTCTTTCCAAGACGCAGTATCAATTTTATTAATTCAGCTTTATAATGTGCATATATTATAATATCTATCACACATCAATAAGTTTTAAAAATGTTTATTTATATTGTTAGAAAAGAGTTTAAAATTGTGCGAGCAATAAATGAACGTGTAGAAAAGTAGGAAATAAGAGAAGGAAAATTGGAGGAAATAAGACATTTGACAATAGTAAGCTTTGTGACAGAAATGACAAGCAAGATTAGAGATGAAAGTACACTAAAAGAAAAGTCTTGTATAATAGTTAACAAACGCATTTGATTGAGTGTTTGATTACAATATTTAGTAATTAATATCAAATATAGTAATAGCAAACTGTCTAATAATAGTTACAATATAATTAGTAAAACAAATTCTTCACACACACAACACACACATATTTACTTGAGTCAATTCAACGATTTGGTGAATATCAAATATTTTGGTAACAATCGCTAAATAGTTTGATTGTTACCAAAATATTTCGTCATTTCGTACTTTTATCACATAATATGTAAAGTATTATTAAAGTTAAGTATTATTAAGTATGGTTTTATTTAAAGATTGTTTGGTAATACATGCCATATAAAGTGGTGATAATCACCAAGTTTCAACAACTATTTCAAGTCTTAATAACAAATATCAAGTCTTGTTAAGATTATTTGTCAATACTTACCAAATTATTTAATTATATTCACTCATACGCACTTAGTTGAAACTATTTCACTGAAATAACTTTTTTCGATGTGGAAACCCAAGTAGCAAACTCACGTCAAAATGACGTCAAAATCTGGTCAGTTCATGACCAAAAATAACCAAGGAATGACCAAAAATGTCACGAAAAGTCTTCAAAATGACAATCAAATGTCACAGACCGATGACGACATTTTAAGAGGACTTAATGACGTTTTAATGACGTCTTTAAACGTCATTAAGACGTTGTACAGAAATATCATTAAGACGTCACAAAATAGACGTCTTAAAGATGTCGTTATTTAGTCACTTGACGTCAATCGACCAGTTATGACCAGTTTTTGACGTCATTTTGACGTGAGTCTGCTACTTGGGAAATGGGATATATGTTAATAATAATATAGAATTTAGTTGCAATGGAAACACATCAGACTATTCTGATGATACAAGTGAAAACTGTCATGATAGCTCAGACTCAAAATCTGATGAAATAGTAACAACAAGAATGAATAAAAGGACATATCGTCTGCCAAATTAGAAAATCTCGTAACCTTAATTTTTTATAAAATTGAGATACTCATTTGTCTGCAGATTTTGCAGTTTGGAAAATCTCATATGAAATTGAAATTTTGTGAGTTATTTTGAAATTTATTATTATATTGAGATTTATTAATTCAGTCGATAATATGTCACTTAATAGTTGAGAAAGAGTCATATAAAAGGCAAAAAGTATAAAAATATATATTACGCATTAAATATTCCCTGCGCTATCACTCTGATTAGCATTAAAATTTCACAATTAGAAAAGTATATATAAGAAATTAAATATAGAAGAATTAAATATAGAACTATAGAAAACGTGCCCATTTTATAAATAGCAGATTTGATTATTAATCAATTGAATAGTTTTTGTCTACTATTCTGATTTCATTCGGTAAACGAGTTCAGATTTTGTGCATTTTTCATGCACAGTGATTGCAGGGAAAGCATTATATTTTGATTGGGATTCCAAAAATAAAGGTTTATGCTTTGCTTACGAGACAAAAGTTAACATAACTGTTTGTATATATAACTTTCGGAAATTGCACGAAATATCTATCAAGGGTAAGATTTTAATACAATAATCGTTTACCTACGGGATAATTTTACTACAAAATTAACTTCCAATATTTCCAAGTGTGAAGGTGAAGATCAATAAGACATCATAAAGTTGGCCCAAAGATTGTTTGTTCTCGTTGTCTGTGTTTCAGTTAATTTCTATTAAATTAAAGTTGTGTGTGCGAATCTGAGATTTCTTCGGGTGCAAATGTGTGTACATCTCCGTAGCTTTTCTCGCTATCTTTTGTCGACGTCGATTTCGACACCATCGGAACTGAGAATTCCATCTCACATTGTTCGTAACGAGAATGACGAGATTAGATATCGATTACGTTCGCGTCACGCGTCATGAGGTAAAACGATTTTTCGCCGAGTCGATGAGAGCGCGCTATTCTCGGAAGAAACGAAATACTTCAAGGAACGGAATCATAATTTTTCAGTATCTGAAAATACCAGCCGTTTTAAGACGTTGCGTTATTTTTCAATTGGGTCGATTATTGATTATTGCGACCAATATCGTTATTGTCGTATTATTTACGCAGTCTTTTCGCGGGCAAATATTTTTGCACGGCATCATATTTTTACACGAATAACCAAAGAAGGAGAGAGAATGAGAGAACGGCAAATGTAAAAATAATAGCCGCCCGCGCGACAAAAATCGTTCGAACTGAATTGTGCAGCGAGGCTGAACGCTAATAAACAAAACATGAGCGAAAAGTCGTTCCTTGATGGAGCGTTTTGCTGCGAGTTATTACTGACAGAAGAGAATCAACGCGCTGTGAAAGGTATCTCGAGTTTGGGAACGTCATACACAGTTGAATTCGCTTCTTTTCCACCAGTATTTGTCCCACAGAAGCATTTGTCATTGTTACACATTTTTACCGGTCCTGAAGTTTCCGAAGACACAGAGTTCGCAACTCGAAAAATATTGTGTGCATTCGACGATCAGGTCAACACATTTGTAAGACGCGACGATATGTCGGCATACTTCGAAATATCATTTAAAGAAACGTCGTATCTGCCTGGCGAACAGAACAACACAGCGGATCAGTAATAAATATGTCTTAGAGCTGTCGCGACAGCGGTAAGAGATAAGAAGATCAGTTTTCGCGAGACAATGTACGCGTACACTCGGCCCGTCGTTGAAAACGATCTGGAAATTAACGGAAACCGTTAAAATCAACATTCGTTGCGCGAGCTAATTTCGAGAGCTCTACAGGGAGTATCGACACGGAAGATAGGTCAATGTGAACACAAACAGATACACTCCGGAGTTTAGCCGCTGTTGAAATTCGCTCTCGCATTGATAACGATACGCGAGACGTGTGTCATTTATTTATTTACATATATCTCGCAATACTTAAAAATAGCTCAATTCTGAGATAAAATAAAAGGAAATAAAAACTATCAATCCATACATGAAGAAAATATTGTACTTTTCTTTTTTTTTTTTAGAAATTCTTTTCAGCGTAATTATGCTTATATAGAGTGTCTCTCAGTAACTCAGAAAGGAGCTGGTATACAGATTAGGTCATATATTGACCAAAACATTTCTCTACCATTTTCATGAATAACTATATAAAATTTTAAGTTATCAAAGAAGATTCGTGAATGATTACGCGCCATACGGTAAATGAGCTATAATAGCGACGTCTGCCGCTATGGTTGTATATTAGGTCAAATTAAATAAAAAAATGCTTTACCATTTTCTAAATGACCACGTAGATTTTTAGTTATTAATTTAAAAAAATAGGTGTACTAACGCGCATAACTGTATACCAAATTTCTTTAATTAATAACTAAACATACTTATATATATAATGGTGCAGGAATATAGACTGTCAACAAGATCTATCTTGTTAAGGAACATAGTCGATTTCGCTAGAAACATAGAAAATTTTTCTGGAAACAGCAAATCTTTTAATAACACATTTTTTAACTCTAGAACCTTAAACACTGGTAAAATTTACCCAGACTAAATTTTGCAAACGTTACATTCTTACAAATTATAGTGAAAAAACATTTACTTTGTTTTTTCACTATAATTTTCTTCAACATTATTGAATTACATTAATAGATTGAAAGATCACATTGATAGATGAAAAACATTAATAGATTCATATTTCTCGATGTTTTCTACACCAACTAAAAAAAAAAAAAAGAGTCGAATTTCGATAACTTTTTCGAAAGTATATGAATAAATTAAAATATACTGAGTGAAATTTATCCATATTTATACTTTACATAACTTTTTAATGTTTAAAATTAAAGTTAAAATACAAATAACACATATGAAATGAGATGGAATGAAATGAAAGGATAATCAGTCACTGCATAATGTCAATCTATTTCTTGGTCACAAAATTGCATAGTAATTTTTATTATAAAAATCCGTATATCCAAACAGATTTTCATGATTATTATTATTCATGTAAATTTTTTGTCATATTTATGCAGGATTATATTTAGTAAAAGTTGCACTCAAATTGTCATATTATATTTTACATGACACATTATTTTGATGAAATTTTGAAAATCTTTTTCGTATATTTCTTTCATATTATATACTTTCGTGTATTTCTATTCCGTCATTAATTGATTAAAATGTTCTTTAAAATAATCTGCAAATATATCAATCATCAAAATTAACCAATCGTATTATATACCACGGATAATTTAATCGATTAATTAATTACATAGTACAACAAAAAATAAATATCAGGACGACACTCATTTATTGTAGTTTTTTGGACGTTAAATACGAATTCGATTTTCAAATTATTCTATCACGTTACAATTTTGAAAAATTTGCATTAAAGTTACAAGAAAGAACTATTTTTTACATATTTTGTTATATTATAATTACAATATGTAACGTGCTGAAAAAGTTTTATTGTAATCAAAATTAAGTATGTTGTTAAGATTTTTAACTCTCAAAAAAAAGTTTCTGGAATCGGCTGTGGTTAATAAGATATTCTTGGTTAAATATGGGATTTATTGCGAAAAAGTTGTAAATTAGATTATCGAATTAGATTATTTGTCAAATAACTTTTAATTATGTTTATTTAAGGTTTTGGTTAGGTTATACTTATACTTGGTTATACTTGGTTAGAGCTGAACATTCTATAACAACATATTTAATCTTGATTAGAATAAAATTTCTCCAGCACGTATCGTAATTATAATCGGACAAAATACATTTTGAAAAAAATATCTTTTTGCAACTTAAATTGCAAATTTCTCAAAATTGCGATATAATGGAGTAATTTAGAAACCGGATTCGTACTTGGCATTCAAAAAACTATAGAAAATGATTAATTTCATTCTGGCGTTTGAAAAAAAGTAATTGTTTGTTGGACTATGTTATGGCTCAGTGTGTAATCAACCACATCAAAATTTTATTAATAATTAACTTCATTGTACATATAATCGAAAAAATTACTTGAGATTCTGTATATGACGATTGATTAATTTTGATTATTGATTTACCAATTATTTTACTCAAAGAAACTTTTCATCGGTGTTAAAATACTCAACACTGATATTATTCTATATATGTGACGTACCAATCATTCATAAAAAATACGACTTTTAGAAATCGAGTAACAAAAATTGCTGTCAAATTGACGTACATCTGTCCAGCTGTATGTACTGTCCAGTTTATGTAGACGTTTGTACTTCAGAAACAGCACCATTTTTACCGTTTCTCGAAGAAACACGATTCTCGGATTTGCGCCGTTCTCTGTGCAATCGATGCGACTACTTCCTAGACAGGCTGAAATGATGGGAAAAAAACGACAAAAAGAATGCCGTTTCAATTCTCGTACGCTCATATCGAATCGGAAAGTCATCATCCCGGCGGAACCTATTGATTATGTTACGCGACACGTATATCGAAGGGGTGTGCACAGAACGACGAGGCGAAGGTGGGCGACGTGGAAACGCGCCGTCATTAACACACGCCGCGGGAGAATACGGCGGGAGAACCCGCGTCGTAATTAGTTCGCGTACCTGGCCCGCAAACCCGCCAACAGGAAACGAACGAAATACAACGCGGCGCGCATCGCGCGATCACGTCTCTGTCGTATCGTGGGACGAATATATGCATGCGCGCAGCAAAGTGCAGCCACGGAGCGCGCAATTATGCGGGGAACACGCGAGCCGTCGGCGTGCCTACGCGTACTACGCTGTTTTCTCCTCTTAGGACGCGCGATTCTCTCCCTATTCCCCTCCTTTTTGTCGCCGTGCTTCACGTCGAGGATCGTAAACACCGTCTGTGTGGGTTGACGCGCGCGTACTCTCATTAATGATTTTTCTACTCTAACCTGCGGAGAAAGAAATGCGAGGACGAAGATGCAGACTGAGAAATATAATTGAAACAGTATGTGTATGTGTGTGTGTGTGTGTGTGTGAGGTCAAAGCACTAACACCTGGATGCTAATAACACCGTACGTAACTCTGGACATATCTGGACATCTTATTGTCTTGGTTTTTATAAATATGAATATCTAAACTTTCAATATATATATGCGTACATATATTAGATATATGCATATATTTTATATTGAAAGTTTAGATATTCGTATTTAAAGGTTAAAACAATAAGAATGTCCAGAGTTAGGTACCGGTGTTATTAGTGCCTAAGCATTCTCAGACAACACAATGTCCAAAATTTGGACATAAGATGTCTTTAAGACGTCTTTAAGACGACTTCAAGATGTCTTATGTCTCAATATCTTAAAGACGACTTAAAAACGTCTTATATTCCAGTTTTGGACATGTATGTTGTCTGGGTATCACTGAAAAGATTGTCAAAACACTTTAAAACTTTCGCGAACCTTCCCTAAATAATTTCAAATCAGAAGCGGTATGCCGGTCACCCATCCATCCTGACTGCGTTGCTTAAACCTGACGATCGAGCGGTGATTCCAATGATTCCAACGATGTTCTTACAATTAATGCTTATAAAATGTATACTTACAATGTTCACAGTATATTATAACGTACTTAGCAAATATGCGCGTTGATTCGCCTATCTATTTTATTTAATATCACTAAAGTTTATTGGTTATTTGCAAAATGACTTCGACTATTCCTCTCAGCTTAATGTTTTTATGCATTTTTTTGTTATAGATACAACTTGCGTCAGACTCTATATAATAGAGAATATTATGAAATAAAAGACTTTTTTTTCAGGGTTTACGCAAAATTGCTTAAACGCATTTTAATTTTACATGTAAACAATAAGAAAAATATATATGATTATTGTATATTGTAATATAATATAAATAATACATATGTATTAATATAACAAAATTTAATAATAATTTATTTTATTATTATTATTATTATATAATAACAAATTTTTCAATAATATAATTTTCAGTGCTCCTCAAATATTGTTGCAATATTGCAAAATATTATATTTTTATATTTTTATTATTATACTTATATTTTTTGTTCAGTATTTAAAAATTTTATATAAAATATGTGAATTTATATTTCAACATTTTTTTATAATACTTGAATTTAAGAAAATAATAAATATTTTTATAAAAAAAATTATAAAATTTATTAATCAAATCTACTATATATAAGGTTGTTACAAAAGGTATTAAAAACTGATAATGCAAGTCATAATAGGTAAAATAAATAAGATCCTAAAAAGGACCTGATCAATAAAACATTATGAAATAATATATTAGAATAATGCATTAAGGTCCTAATATATATCTAGTTATTATAACCTTGCAAAGCTCTTCCTTACTCGATTTTTATCAGTACATGACTAAGTTTACCATAGTAAGGATAAATTTGCAAACCCCTAGTTAGGACCTTATACATTTCAAGTACCTGATGACAATTTCTAGTCGGGGTATAGCATCAATTCCGATGAGATTAGATAAACTTGTTCCAAATAGATGTATTGCGACACCTAAATTAGGAATTCCATTCTTATAGAAAATTTTCTAGAATTTAATTCATGTCATTGCGATTTCCAAAATGATTAAAACTGTAATTCTAAGTAATAGACACTTAAAAGCAGAGGATAAATCACGTAAAAAGAGTAAAAAAAAGAGAGAAGAGATACAGAGAATAACAAAATAATAATTAGTACATAATTATGACTTAAAAAAATATATAAAGTTTGTTCTTTTTAAAATATAGATTTTTGCATGGTCATTCTTTTAACTTACCGACTATTAATTGTAAATAATTGTAATACACTCTCTTAAAATAAATCAGTGAAACATCACTGAAAACAGTGAATTTACACTGATTTGCAGTTATAAGTGTTGCACTGAAAGTGCTCAATGTTATATTTATAACTGATATCAATGACTATTCACTGATTTACTTTAAGAAAGCACTTGAATGTTTAATATGATGTTTTATATTTGAAGGGAAAATATAATATATGTATATTATTTCAAGTACTTCTCAATTTCTTTTTGAAAGTAAATTATATAAATGTCTTATATCAAGAAATATATATTATATTTTTACTTCAAATATAAAGCTTGAATATCATATTCAAATTCTTGATAATTATTTTTAATTGACAATGGGTAAGTTGTAAAAATAGCCTATAATTTAAAAAAAATAGACTTTACATCTTTATAAATCATAATTATGAAAGTACTAATTATTACTTTGTTATTTTTTGTATCTCCTCACTTACTTTTACGCCTTTCTTACGCATTTTTTGCGCCGCCTCTGATTTCTTCTTCTCTTTCTATGTATCTTTATATTTTCTTTTTCTTTCCATTTTGTTGCCCTTTCTGTTCCTTTATATTTTTCTTTATATATCCCCTCTTTCTTTTTCTCTCTTCATTTGTTTTTCTTCAGTGGACATGCGTTTCTTTTGTTATAAAAAAATAAAATTTATAAGTATAAAATTACTAACTATTGTTAATTGCAAAATTACTAACCTTTCACTTTGTAAACTGTTCCCTGACATTATATCTTCCCGATATTAGACTTAATTAGGCCGATATTAGGCGATATTACTAGGAACTTGAGTTCATGATTCATACGATGTGCAATAACGATATCCTTTGTCTGGCAGAAACAAATTGATAACGCATTTGTAATGTATATACTGTTGAAATACATAAACACTGCGAATCGTTTGACCACTAACTGTCAGAGTCGTCAGTGTACACTGACGGAAAGGTTTTTGTTTTGTAAATTTAGAAGTTTATTCTTCTTGTCTAATGACAGAATTTATCTTTTAATAAAAAGCTATCTCATTGGACAAAATAGATATAGAATAGGTTCCGAAATTTATAAAAAAAATCAGATAACCTTTCCGATCACGAGTGTACTATTAAATGACGATATAAGTCATTACATGACAGCGAGACTACCAAACAGCATTGATTAATGCTGATAAGAATACTCGAATAATCTGATCAGAATACTTGGGAATATTTGGGAAATTTCCATGCGTGTTTTTGTCAGCGTCGATTAAATTTTAAGTCTTTAGTTTAAGTCTATGTTTGAGTAAGGTTTAAACTCAAATTAAGGTTTAATCGACGTTGGCAGGCATTGGAATCGCATTTTCGCAACATCCGAGTCACTTCTATTGTTAATTGCAAAATTACTAACCTTTCACTTTGTAAACTGTCCCCTGACATTATATCTTCCCGATATTAGGCTTTATTATTAGGAACTTGAGATCATGATTCATATAATGTGCAATAACGATATCCTTTGTCTGACAGAAACAAATTGATAACGCATTCGTAATGCATATACTGTTGAAATACATAAACACTGCGAATCGTCCGACACTTCCGAGTCTTCGTAGACTTCCCGATCAGAACTCGTGATTTTTTTGAGAGGTCGGAATGGAGTCCAGTCGATCCCAGAGAATTTCCTACGCGGGTGTACGTGCGCGTTATAACATGTTTCGTAATGCATTTTATTATCGCGCGCGGCTACATTTACAAACCGCACGCATCGGGTCAGCGCTTAGTTCGCCGCAGTCATTATAGTCGCGACGCTATTACTCGACGTGCGCAAAAAGCTTTCGTCGCTGCTGGATTTTGTCTTCCGCGAATTAATTCGAAGGATTATCCTCAGAATTATACGGTGTAAAGAGCATTAAAAGCTAAGGTACTTCCACGCACAGCGGTTAACATACTCGGGGCTATATACATGTGATTCAACTTTGGCCTGCACACTCGACGTTGAAATAATTTCGCCAAGTTTATCAGCGAGAGCGCGAGAACGAGATACTCCTTGCAACCTCCTCGGTTGTTTCTCGCTGAGGAAACAATTATCTCGTTTATTCACGTGTGTATTATTTCCCGTTTCAGTCGATCGGATTTATTTAATGGGAAAATAATTTTATCACTCTCGAGATCAACGATGTTCGACTCGCATATCTCTCTCTCTCTTCTTCCCTTCTCTCTCTTTTTCTCTTTCTCTCACTCTCTCTATCTCTATCCATCTCTTTCTCTTTCATTCCTCTTGATATTAAAAAACAACGATATCGCGTATGTTAAAATAATTTTTAATTAATATCTGTTTGACGACACATTGTGTGTGAAAAAGGATCACACAGAGAATGCAGCAAGAATAAATAAAGTGGATTAATTGATGCAACGGGAATGACACGACACATCTCCGATACTGAATGCGCATTAAAATACGTATGACGCACGCGGCTTTTCCATTTGCGTATTTTAATGCGAAAATCTCTTTGTTTCTCACACTCCTCCCTTGTGCTCTCACTCACATACGCGCGCGCGCACCATTATGTTACGTGTCAAAATATTCTATCGCCGTGATAAAGGTTTGCAGCTGGTAACCGCAGACTCCGCGGTGGTATAATATTTCGCGCGTCGTCAGGAAGCCGCGAGAGTTACGCTGCGGAAAACCACTGGCTCTCTCTCTCTCTCTCTCACTCTCTCCTGCGCGCGCCCCTGATAGGAAATACGAAACTATTTCCGAGCACGGTTAAATAATACCATCTGAAAGATGAGAAAGCCAAATTCACCGGCAGAAAACGCTCGCCCTTTCTCCCTCTCCCAAGGTATCGCTTATCGTGGAATTACGTCTGTCTATTTGCGACACAGTGCCTTCCTCGTGATCTTTTGTCGTGATCCCGAGCGTATCGTAACGGAGCGCGCGCGACTCTGCGCGATGTTTTCCGGCGAGCTCTCGCGAGATGCATTCGCGCGAGACGCGCGCGGGAATTCACTTACGCGGCGCGGCATTTATTCGAAATCTGATTTACATTTGAACCACTCTTGTAAAGGGCACATCTGGAGATGCATCTTGTAGTCCGCGTAGTCGTCATCCTCGTCATCGTCGTTGTCGTTGTTCGAAGATACGTCCTCTCGATGTCTGCAATCGCGGAGTCCCGAATTAACTAAGCGCTCGATGTCGCACGAAAGTTTAAAGGACGGAACCGTCCGATCGTACTTTGCGCACGAGCGGAGAGAAAATTCATATGGAATTACTTACCCGGGAAACGACATTACGCGTCAACAGGTTATCTCTCCTCCTAAGACACAGCGCCGAAGCGCGGAACGACCGCGTAACGGATAAAACGCGCTACGTAGGGGCACGTATTAATGTCGTAAAAAGTGAGGGTACAATCAGAAATTCTCTATAAAAGTTTTACAGCCCATTCACGCACTCGACATTCTCCGCCCCGCAACAGTTATACGTTCGTGTTGCGTCGTGTAATCGGGGCCCTGGAGGGAGTATGAAGGGAGAAGGAAGGTACTTGTAGAGATCGATAAAGGGAGTTTACAATAGCCTTCCGGGAAATCACCTTGAAATACTATTTAATACGCATAATTGAATTCTGAATTAATTCTATTCGCAAAAAAAATTTATTCCCGATTCATTATCGTTCCGGACAATATAGAGACGGTGTCTGATTTTCTTTGTAATTCTTTAATCAGCCAGTTTGGAGAAATCAAAAAGTGTTATCTCGGAGAAACAATTTTTTGATATGCTGCATTACCTTCAGTGCAAACTATATTCGGTATAATAATAATAATTTTTTACTTCTCATGCGCATTGTAATAATGCACGATAATATTTTGTACAGTCCACTTTTATGATACGCAAGTGTAATATTAATAAATTGTCAGAATAATGTGTCAGTTTTGAGGTAGGAAAGACAATGGGTGCTGAGAATTCACCTCAGACTACAAGTTACTACACAGAGAGAATATTGTAGTAAAAATTACGATACAACTGTAGTATTCCGGGTATAAATTGGCATTATGATAAAAATTATAATAAGACTTACTGAAAATGACCATGAACATAGTAAAAATTACCTTCAATATAGTAAAAAATTATCATATTTATATACCATAATTTTTATTATGTTTTATCATAATTTTCGTAATACTATCAGTCTATTCTCGGACTATTAAAATTGTATCGTAATTTTTACTATAATATTCTCTCCGTATAGACTACTAACTTTCTAAATTTTGTTTATTTGTCCACAAAATGTCCACAAAAGTGTGTACTAAAAGTATGTACTAAAGAACTCAATTCTGTGCATGCAGATATAGTCAATATGTTATTTTTCTATATTTGTTTACATACTTTATTAATATTTTCTATAATCTAATAGTCTAATAGTCTAATAGTCTCTATATAAACTATAATTTATATAATGAAGAAAAATATATATTATGTTACATGTAAATAAAAAATATATATATTTAATAATGTCAGCGAAATGTGCTATTATAAGTGCGACAGCATTATGAAAAAAGATGAGAAAACCTAACTTAATTTCTTTAGATATATGCAAATTATTAGATAATTAATATTGTCAGAGCACGTGTATAAAAATAGTGACTTTATATACTCGTCTCGTACGTGAGAATTGAACATCCTTATACATAAAGGGTTAGTAGTCTAGTAATTATATAAGGAACTGTGGAATTCTCTCGTTTTTATCGCTACAGCTGTGATGATAAGGTAAAAATGCCATTTAAAGTTATGACAGACGTTGTTATCAACAACGTTTGACAGTATGGTGAAGAAAAATATCGATTAATCTGACATAGACCTGAACGTATTATTATCTCAAGGCAACAACGTGGCAAAGAATGAAGAGGGAGAATGCCGACGTTCAGTCGAGACGACGTGAAAACGTCCTAACGACGGCAAAAAAAGTCGAAGTTTATCCCGCAGAAGACAGCGATAGAAAGTAATTAGGAGGAGCCAGTGATTATCGCGATTAAAATGCCTCCTCAGCGGTGGGTAATCTCGCGATTCAACGCGGCGAGAGAGAAAGAGAGAAAGGTCGATTTGCATAATCCACCGTAGACAGCGGACGAAATTCGACGTCGAATAGTCGCTACCCTCCGCCGCCGACGTCGTCGTCGCTACAACGGTATAATCTTCGCGTCATTCGATCGTTTAACAGTCGCCTAGTGCTAACGGTTTGGATTAAGTAAGCTCGACTTTGCCGGATTGTTGTCCTCTTCTAGATTACTGTCCCACCCAGCACGTTAACGCTGTTCTCCGAACGTTGATCGTGTCAGACGGAGATATGTTCGCGATCCCATTGCTTCTCCACGACACGCGTCCATTGTCATATATCAAGAATATCGTTGGTATCGAGACAGAGGGCCGCAATCAACGACCATGAGAATAGATCAAATCGGGAAAGGAAATATATTTAGGGGAGACCGGGGCTATATGATCCCAGGTCAAAAGATTTAGGAGTTAATAAAAAACATAGACAGATATATAGACATATTCTATTATATATACAGGGTGTCCCAGAACAATCGTCGAAGCTCTCGTGGAGACATAGTACAGATTAAAGTGAACACAAAAGTCCTGTACATTGTTAAATATTGGAGGGTCAAATTTAAACCAATTTCTTGAGTTAAATAATATTTAGTTATTTTTCACTATCATGTGTGTCAAAATTTACTATTTTAACACAAAACATGTGTTTAAAAAAACAATCACATCTAATCAACCCATTTAAAACAATATTAAGTCAATTTTTATTAAAACAAAGGTTACATTAACATGCACATAATAAAAAATAAACTAAATTTTAGTCAAATTTAATACATTTCTTAAGTTAAATTATTTAACGACATATTTAGTAGAAGCAGTGGCGACTTATAGGAATGGTTAAAAATAACTCAAATTGAGTATAATTTGACACTATGGATTTAATAGTGTACCATCATGCATAATAATTATCGAGATATTAATTAAAGATTTGTGAATAATCACGCGAGATATGAGCTGTAGTGGCGACATCTACCGTTGTGTATTTGTACATTAAGTCAAACTGAACAAAAAAGTCCTTTTTCCTAATAACTTTATAGATCTTTAATTATTAATTAGATAACTTTAATATATTATTACTACCCGCTAATCTTTTTTAATTAATAATTAAAAATCTACAAAGTTATTAGAAAAATGATAGAGGATTTTTTTGTTCAGTTTGACCTAATGTACACGATGGCAAATGTTATCCATGGACATAGTATATATGGAATCCGAATGCCCTATGTTCTGTCGTCTAATAGAGTAAAGTCAACATCTAGAAAGAGAGCTAGAATAGAGGGGCTATAGTTTTCTTCCTATTTTATAACTTTTTTGTTGCGCGTGCATCCATTTCTCGTTCCCATAATATTATAGAGCGCAACAGCACCCCGACTAGATTGGCAAGTAAAAGTCTTACTTAAATTTTATTGCACACTTTGTCTGTGCAGAAAGAGACAGAGAACACAGAGAGGCTGTACATATTGGCTTCACTTTTCTGGTCGTATGCGGGGTCCATGTATACTACGTCCATGATGTTATCACTATAGCTCATGTACCTCACGTATATCTCACGTGATTATTCACAAATCTTCTTTAAATAATATCTCGATAATTATTGTGAATATTACAAAACGGCATAAGACTTTTATGTTCACCTCAACTCATATTATGTCTTCATGAGAGTTTCGGAAGTTGTTCTGGGGCACTCTACGTGTGTGTGGGTGCGTGATAGATTACGATATTAGAGTAATTTTTACTATAAAATTTCGTATTTTTATAATCAATTGCCTCAGATCATGATGATCATGAAAGTCTGTCTGGGAACTTTACTAGTCGATTTATAAAAAGTTACATCTCTTATGAGTCGTTCATATTTATCACACGCGTTGACGAAAGGAATGGTGAAAGTTTGCTCCAAATAATAATATATTACAGAAAATTCTCAACGTGAAAATCTGAGTGTAACTTTGAGTAAATTTGTTACCGCATTAATATAACAAAATTTTCCGTTGTTATATAATTAATTATGAACACAATATAGGGTATTCGCTTCATGGAAGTAATTAAAGGAATATTAAAAGCTCCCTCAAATCGTAACAATTATGAGAGTCTATGTGGACAAGAGCGAGCGTCTGAAGTCGATAGTCACGCTAATTATCCGACGTTAATTGACAGCTGCTAAAGCTATGCAGGGGCGGATGGCTATCGTCATCTACTGGAAAGTGTCACGCTTATAATCAGTCGGGGTGATGCACAGGAACGTCTTCAGAATTATTGCCGGCGTCGCGACGATGTGGCGGAAGTGATCAACAAATAATCGCTTCGTCGATAGTAGCCTAAGGACGACGCTAAAAGGCGTCGTCTGGCGGCGACGGCGACGGCGGCGCGTCGGTTTTTCTCACCACGTGACGGGCGAGCCAAGCAGGAGAGGAAATTTTCGCCCTCGACTTTGCGCCGATATCGCACTTTTATCCGTCGAAACAGAAATGGCCAGTCCGACGTTCTCCGGCGTCTCTGGAAACGTCTGGAAAAAGGACGAGATTGGCTCGGGCTCAGGGGCCGTTTGATCGGGCCAATCTCCACGGGTGTCGAAAAGATTCCCTATTCCTTATTATCTCTCTCTCTCTCTCTCTGTCTGTCTGTCTGTCTGTCTGTCTGTCTCCCTCTTTTCCTTTCTCCCTTCGCGAAACCAAACCTTCCTTTCTGTAGCTTTCACGGCCGCGGCCAATATAATTTCAACTAGATGCTCAAATTTCCTCGATAGCCTCCTAAGCCGATCATCGAGCCGATTCGTGCCCCGTTGAACAAAATGGGACACGTGTGCTCGCGGATAACGAGATACGACTAAAGTAAAGTGGTAAAATGTCGCGCGAATAATACACGTTCCTTACACGCTCGCTTCGCGTTTATGTCCTCTTCGGGAGCGAGACTCGCGCTCGCGCGGGAAGATTAACCCTCCAACCAGACTCATGAGTCAAATATGCTCAAGCGATTTCATCTATGTGAGATTTCTCGAAAAACTGCGAACTTTGACTGCCGGATCTCTAATAGGAAAGAAACTTATGATAAGAAGGCCTATAGGCCCAATATCCGATGGGATAGGTTAGTTCCTGCTCGTCTATCGAGCTATTCAAGTCGAACACAAATGACTTTTGGCAGCCCGGTTTTTAGCAATGAAAAGATGAATTTTGAAAAATTACTTTTTTAGAAGTGTTCATTTTTCTAGTAAAAATAAACATTTTGAAAGTTTGAGTAATTGAAGCTGTCATTTTTATAAGACTTTTTTACGTAAATTGCTTTTGAAAGATTTTTAAACTCATATCACATGTGAAATGTTTTTCTCTTGTATTTACAATACGCTCTTATAAGTGTTTATATTTTATTATATATATTTTTTTTCTTATTAAAATATAAAAAACATGCGAATTATTTTTTGCTGATTTTAGTGTGTCTTTTCTATAATGTATTCTGTCACGCATTCTAATAATTACTTTTCTTTAAGTGACAGTTATCCCATAATGTTTTTCTCCAATTATAAATACCTTTGAAACATTTCTTTCATAAGTCAAATTTCGAAAAACTATAATAATAAATTTTTTAATTATATTAACAAAACAGTTTCTTTTAAAAAACAATAAAAACAAATATTTATAATAAACTATTATCTAATTCAGTAGTTTGAATATTTAATTAACATTTCAATGAATTTCCGTGAATTTTTTCAAAAATTTCTGAGCACACATTAGTGTCAGTCTACAACCTCGCTTTAAGCTTTAAGCCCTAAGCAACTTGACCAATCACAGTCAATTATTCTCCTTACATCTCAAGAATAATCGATTGTGACTGGTCAGTTGCTTACGACTTAAAGCTTAAAGCGAGGTTGGAGACCGACACTTAAAGTTATTTAATAAGGCGCTGATATAATAGATCTTTGATTGTTTTATTGATGCATCAGTTTATCTAATAAAGATGCATAGATAATAAAAAGAAATATAAATACATAAGTTATATGTAAACAGTTAGTACAGTTAGTACAGTACAGTTAGTGTATACCTATATATAGAGTTAAAGAATTAAGGTCTATGAGAGCCATATAAAATCTAGTTCACTTTACGTTAACAGAAAACAAGTTAACAGAAAATAGAAAACGTAAACAAAAAACAGTCCGGTTTAAAGGTTAATTGTACACGATGGCGTGAAATGAGAATGGATCGGACGATGCGTCAACGTGCGAAAACAAACGTGAGTGGACTTTTAGGAGAGACTCTCATTGGGCAAATTCTTCTGGAAGAGTGCGTGAAATACGTTAAGCTATTACAGAGCTCATCGTCTTTGCAATGGACGCATTTTACGTTGTAAAGGCAATTCGTGGGAGTGCACGGAATGATTTCGGGAGAGGTCAAAGACGCCTTAAATATATAGAGTTCACTCGTACATTGTTCAAGTTAGTTCGTACGGAACACGGAATCCGGACACGTCTCGGTACGTTTGACAAATTGACGCGAACTTCAGCGAGTGACTTTTAGCTTGACGTAAGGCTTTGCTCCCTCCTTCTCTCTCTGTCTTTCTTTCTCTCTTTCTTCTCTCTCTCTCTCTCTCTCTCTCTCTCTCTCTCTCTCCCCCCTGGCCTGAGTTTTGGCGTCAAATTTATTTTCAGCGCGCGGATAGATGAGTAAAGTAGTTCCCTGAAAGGCAATGTCGATTAGCAACGCGGATACAAAAGTACCGTTGCCCCTTTCATTAGCGGCGAATGTTCAGCTACTTCCGTCGCTTGCCTGTAGACCGTGCGAACTGAAGAATATTGCCGGAGAAAGAATAGAACCTGAGATCCGCGAGCGGATAAATTAACAGCGTGTTTAATATTAGTTTCAATCGATGGCAAATACTTCGCCAGTAGCATCTTATGGAAAGTCGCGCTTCTAATTTTCCTTTTCGCTTTCGCGGTGTCTTCTTTATAAAGTGAGCACTTTATAAAGTGCTCACTTTGCTTGTGATTGCTTTGTTTGTGATTGCTTTCAGATAGTTATATCACGAGACAAGTTTCGTGAGAATTTAATGAAACTTGCTGTGTATATAGTGAAATATTATCTAACTGCTTGTGCCATTCAGAAAAAATTGACTGTTCGAGAACTGAGATATTTGCAACTAAAGTTGGCATCTTTTATATTGCGTTTCTTGAGGCTAGTGTGCTGTTTCTAAATTCTATTTTTAATATCTTCTAAATTTTCTCTCACACACACATACAATTTCGTTTCAAATTAACAGTGACACTTTGATAATGAAATAGTGATAATGAGATAGTGTATAGAAATGTATTTTGTTTGATATACACAGAGAAGAAAATGTAAAATATGAAAAGTATTTATTCGGTGAATATTGATAACACATATTTATTTAAATCTAAATTTGTTTATATATTTCAACAGAATATATAATTGCTTTCGTGAAAAACTAAAGTTTTAAGAAAATATATATTTTCTTATTTGGAAATTATTTTCTATATTAGTCTAAATGAACATGTGTGTCTGTGTGTGTGTGTGTGTGTGTATTATTAATATCTACCGAGTAAATATTTCTTTATTTCTTAAGTATTTTTCTCTCAGTGTAGTAAATTTTTGAGTGACTCCCTAGACTATCGTCTAGCGACACAACTTTCTCAATTGCTCGCAATCTAGTAATAATAATTGCGAGTAATAATTACACAGTAATGCGAAATGAAACGTAATTCACTGCGGCTGTCATATAGGTCCTGTTTCCAAGTCGTCCTTAAGAAAATCGCTGAGGCTCGTCGGAGCTTCGAGATCTAGCTCGTCTATTCAATTTCTCAGGCGCGGAAGCGACAGTTCGTGATAGCTCGAACGGAACGCGGAATCGGATACGTTTCGGTACGTTTGACAAATCGACGCGAGCTCGCGAAAGTTCCTTTTTTCTCCCTTCCGATACGCGAACTCTACGCGCCGCTTTCGCGTGAGTCTTCGCGACGGGGTGTACATGATCGCATTTCTCTCTTGCCCCAATGTCGTTCACGAGTGTTCTCAATTATTTTCCACCGGGAGGTCGTCTTCGACTTTTTCGCGCATGGAGATCGCAAGACTGCTGCTGTAAGCCGGGCTCGTTTTACGGGGTCTGCGCGGGGTTTGCTTCCCTTCCTTCTCTCGTCCCGAGAATGCTCTCGAGTAAATAGTTAATTATTTAGATACACGCTCCTAGCAGTTCCACTGCGATATAGGTCCGGTAGATTTGCTGAATAATCGTTACGCCAAGAGATCACGGCGTTAATTGGACGCCGGACACATTATACTTCATGTAATCATTGAGTGAAATAAATTTCCATTATCGGAACGAGTGCAGCGCTCCGCACTTCTCACTGATGCAATTGCAATCCTAAATCGAGGCACTATAAGCTCGCATGTGCAACGCAATTGAAATTGTGTAAACGCGCAAAGGCTCGCGCAATGGACGTGGAATTCGAGTCGATTCGGCGATGTAAAGCGGAAATCAATGGTGAGATTGAGTGGCTGCTAATGCAGTTTCGGTAAATGGAGTTTTGATTAATTAGGGAAGCGTTGACAAACTCAATTGTGTAAACGCGCGGACTATGTGAAACGCTACGTCTGTTCATCGATATGTAATAAATCATAATGTAGCACACTTAATTAATAGAAAGAGCTCTTTCTAGCCAGCAACTGGCCAGGAATTTTGATCGTCTAGTTTCTGGCCACTTTAGACGACTTGTCTCGCCATTAACTGAACGATAAAAGTAGCTAGTTTCTAGCCGAATTTTTTTCGTACAATATTCTGTTAAATAGTTTTTGTTGTTGTATCTACATTATAAAATATTATAATATATTTTGTTATTCAATATGTAAAAATAATGTGAAATTTGTGTTTTAGAAGATAGAGTTTCTTCAAATTCATTCACTATTAAGACTCATTCATTATTGTGTGTAGCTTTATTTTTAATTGTCTTTTTTTTCTTACTTAGTTTCTGGCCAGTAATTGACCAAGAAATATTGGTCATCTTTTGCGAGTCTTTATTAGACGAAGAAACTGTCTAGCACTTACTAACGATTTTTTATTTGCCAGTTTCCAGACAATAATTAGCCAAGAAATACTGGTTAATATTTTTCTGTCTAGTTTTTAAAGTAGACAGTTACTGTCTAATTAATCCTAGTCCGTAGAAACTGGCCAGTTTTTGGCTAGTGAGCAATTTTTCCTGGAAATTTTTTTGCTCGGCATGTAGTGATAATATCTCACCGTGTTGTTTAATTAATTAAAAATTACGCGCGTGTCAGTCGCAAGATAAATATTTTTCTTCAAACAGTATTTCACAGTTTTACGTAATCGATTCGCACTCGAAGCGGGGAGTGGAATGCAAAAGTTGCATTCATCTTTGTATTAATTCCACTGACGTTCCGCAAAGGCAGCGCAAACTTCAAGGGAAAGAAACACAAAGTGCGTTTTATCGCGGAATGTTTAAAGCGCGGTATTTATCGCATCTCGGAAATAAACTGCCCACATAAACGCTCCACGTCGACGTCGAGTTTCCTCGGGGAATATTGGCGTAACGCTTGATTGGATCATGACGTATATGACAGGACGAGAGACGCGTCTCATGATTCTTCCTTTCTCTCTGTGCCGACGCGTATTCCTGTGCACGTTGCGTAACATGCTTCCCGCAGCACGGGGGTTCATAGGGTTCAGTGGAAGATGAGCAGACTGTGCGCGCACCTGCGTTATTAAAGGCCGTAATACATGCGAGCGCGCTTCATCGCCAATAAGTCCCGTTTTCTTTTTGCATAGTGGCCATTATGGACGAGGAAAAAAGCGTGAATTGACGAGACAATGGTACAACTCTAAACGCATTTTAATTAATAATCGAATTCGATTCTTAAATATCGGAAATTCTATTTCTCTGACTTGAAATTCTGTTTTTCTGAATTAGAATGACAATGACACAATTAAATGCGTTTTGAAGGAAACGATTGGTTCTCTGGTTCTTATGAACAAAATTCGGCTCATAAGAATCAGAAATTCTATTTGCTTGATTTAAAATTTTGTTTTCTTGAATTAACGCGACAATGGTACAACTCTAAACTCTAAACGCATTTTAATTATTAATCGAATTCGATTCTTAAATATCGGAAATTCTGTTTCTCTGAATTAGAATGACAATGACACAATGAAATGCGTTTTGATAGAAGGAAACGATTGGTTCTCTGGTTCTTATGAACAAAATTCGGTTCATAAGAACCAGAAATTCTATTTCCTTGATTTAAAATTTTGTTTTCTTAAATTAACGCGACAATGGCACAACTCTAAACGCATTTTAATTAGTAATCAAATTCGATTCTTAAATATTGGAAATTCTGTTTCTCTGACTTGAAATTTTGTTTCTCTGAATTAGCATGTCAATGACATGATAAAATGTGTTCTGATAGAAGGAAACGATTGGTTCTCTGGTTCTTATGAACAAAATTCGGCTCATAAGAATCAGAAATTCTATTTGCTTAATTTAAAATTTTGTTTTCTTGAATTAACGCGACAATGGTACAACTCTAAACTCTAAACGCATTTTAATTAATAATCGAATTCGATTCTTAAATATCGGAAATTCTGTTTCTCTGAATTAGAATGACAATGACACAATGAAATGCGTTTTGATAGAAGGAAACGATTGGTTCTCTGGTTCTTATGAACAAAATTCGGTTCATAAGAACCAGAAATTCTATTTTCTTGATTTAAAATTTTGTTTTCTTAAATT
Organism: Odontomachus brunneus; assembly: GCF_010583005.1. NCBI lineage: Eukaryota > Metazoa > Arthropoda > Insecta > Hymenoptera > Formicidae > Odontomachus > Odontomachus brunneus. The sequence goes on from NW_022639602.1 coordinate 62,626, forward strand.
AACGCGACAATGGCACAACTCTAAACGCATTTTAATTAGTAATCAAATTCGATTCTTAAATATCGGAAATTTTGTTTCTCTGACTTGAAATTTTGTTTCTCTGAATTAGCATGTCAATGACATGATAAAATGCGTTCTGATAGAAGGAAACGATTGGTTCTCTGGTTCTTATGAACAAAATTCAGCTCATAAAAACCAAAAATTCTGTTTGCTTGATTTAAAATTTTGTTTTCTTGAATTAACGCGACAATGATACATCTAAACGCATTTTGACTGGTGAAAAAGGAGTTTCTGGAATTCCTGGAACTTCTGGTTTTTATGAATTAAATTCGGTTCTTATAAACAAGAAATTCTGTTCCCTTCAAGCAAAACGCGTTTAGTTCGTTTATTGTTATGTTAATTCAACCAATCTATTTTCTCCATGTGTATTCGCAAAATTGTTAAGTTGGCGGCTCCTATCATCAAATCTTTCGACGTCTGTCGCATATTTATACGGGAGTTTTATCCGATGCGACAAAGAAAGGTAAAGGAGAAAAGAAAATGTACGAACTTTTCGTTGCATCGAAAAGTATTTCGTGGTATTCCATCAGTACTCCGACGGAATACCTCAAAACGTACCGACGGACTTCTCGTTAACTTCCGACGAGATTACCAATCACTCCCCTACATTTCTCGCTACGGTCTTCGTCGACTTTCTCACGAAGCCTGCAGTCTACACTCGTCATAGAAAATTTACTCTCACGGCGCTGGCACGCGCTGCACGCGCGTCTGAGTGCACTCTCCGTGTGTGTATCCACATACGTATGTACATATTTGAGGAGCTTAAGCACGTGGTGCACGCCGGGCCTTTTGTTGACGTTCGCTTGTCTATTGCGTACTGAGATTGCAGTGCATATTACTTCGCATTGGCAAAACAACGCCACGCACTTGATATTATAGGGTGCGCAAACGAGCGATTTCATTCCTAAGTGCAAGCGTGTCGTGAGAAGTTTGCTCTTTGACTGCACTCGGTCGTGCAATGTCTTCCAAGTTTTTACCACGCACATTTTAAGTCATCAAAAAATAAATAAACGAAAAAGACATAAGTAATAATTTTCAGAGCTAAATGCGATTCTAGGAAAGAGAAATCTTAACTAGAAATTCGGTTTTTCTTATTAACGCGACAATGCGCACAACTAAATGCGTTTTGCTTGAAGGAAACACAATTCCTGATTCTTATGAATTAAATCCGGCTGTAAGAACCAAGAATTTTATTTCCTTGACTTGAAATTCTGTAATCCTTGAATTAAGTCTGTTTTCTTGACTAGAAATTCGGTTTTCTATTAACGCGATGACATAACTAAATACGTTTTACTTGAAGAAGACAGAATTTCCAGTTCTTATGGGCTGAATTAAATTCTTAAGAAACAGAAATATTCTATTTTCTTCGACCAAAATACATTTCATTGCATTATTGTTACGTTGATTAAAGGTAACAGTATTTGCTATTAATGAAACAGAGTTTCTCGTTTTTAGAACCAAATTCGATTCTGAGTGATTCTGTCTCCTTCAATCAAAACGCATTCAGTCGCGTTATTGTCACGTTCAATTAATCTTTTTCAACTAATCAATGCAACTAATCTTTTTTCTCCGTGCGGTAACGTCTTAAGATCGACATAAACTTTAATTGAATTTAATTCACATTTAATATAATCACCCAATCCTCGATGACTATTTTAACGGATTACACGAAGGTGACGAATAATTCTGATTCTTATTTATCTTCATAGGTATGTGCCTTATATTATTAGAAGAGTCCAATTTAGAAGTAGATAATTATATTCGAATCTATACCAAACATCTATCTTACGTAACACAATACGAACTTCGACTACTTCTCTGAAGAGTCGATAAATTAATTTAATTGCGCGTCAAGCTAATCGCATTAACTTTACACTCATACATCACATTAACGCACACTCTTCCTATCTCACTCTGGATAAAATATTAAACTCTTCGACACGATACCGCACGCACATCCCAGCTGATCTGTAAATATTTACCTCGGTGTATTTAGAAGTCGGGTTATTGTTAACCGAATTAATTTCCCGATGAGGCAACGAAACGCAGTATCGAAGTTGAAAACTCCTTGTTTGCCTACTGATATAAATTATCGATATTTTATTAAAATTCAGCATTCGCTCTCTTATTCTCTCTTTTGCACCTCTTGATATGGCTCGCGCATACTGATGGCGGTTTTAAATTTCGGCCGCGAACCTGGCGAGATGCTAACTCGACGAGAGAGAACAGGCTTTATTGATCAGCTACTATAAGCGCGCGAATGCTCTCTCTCTCTCTCCCCTCCCCCCTCTCTCTCTCCGCAGGGGATTATAAACGGATCTCGAAGTTTCGCTGTTCTATCCTTCGCGAATTTTGCGCACGGTATTACGCAGACCAGACTCCGACGTCTTGAATTACACGCGAGCACCTTCTCCCGCATGTAGACGCGCGGCGAGAGCGTGGCTCACCGGGAACATCTTTAATGGCACATTAACCGCCGCGGTTCTCTTAAATTATTGATATTTACTCGGTATAAACGGCGTACGAACGTGTTCCCCCATGCCGGGATATCTCATCGGCGGCGCGGCACGTGTGTATTCGCGCGCTCACGCGAACGATTAAATTTTATATTTGGCTGCGAGACGTTTCCCGTCGGGTTTCATCGACGGTTCGTTGAATTGCGCGACCTATTCGTTTGTTAAAGTTCGGCAATAATATATTCAACCGTTGCGGACGCAGCGTAACGTGTTAAAGTAAAAAAAAAGAGGAAGAAACGCCTGATCTAGTAATATTCCATTTGATTGACGTTGTTAGATTATATCATTGACCTGCATACTTAAAAAAATGTTCTTCCTATGTCATAACGGAAATTATCTAGATACGAGGAATTAACTGCGAAGAATAAGCAATGCAAACACTGCGATATCGTATATGTATGATATTTAATTGACACAGATTGTAAACGACACAGAGACAGAATTTTTTCTATCTGAGCTGTTTGCGAAATTTATCAAGAGAGTCACTCTGTGGCATCCATTCAGCATTTATATCAGCAAAATATTGAAGTCAATCACACTTATAAAATTGACTGTAGTAAAAAAGACTAGCAACGGCAGACAAACGAATGTGTATGTATATATATATATATATATATATATATATATATATATATATATATATTATTTTTACACTTACCTAAATTTGCTTGCAGATATTGCTAGAATGCTGCTGCTAAAAATTCTACGCACTACAGACGATTTTCTAGCCTAAAAAAAACTGTAACAACAATTTTAACTGTGACATTTACAATTTTACCTAGACCAGCAAAATATTTTTTTAGTACGGGGATTTTCACCCGAAAAAACATAATCTTATTCTAATAGAAGAGGACATCCTCTTTTACATATAGCCTCGAGAAGGTCCTTTTAAAACCAAAACAGAAATATTTTAAGTACGATATTCTTAAAGTTGGAGGAAAACAGATTTTCTTTATCTACGATAAAAATCTTCTTAATATGAATTTCTTCTAAGCGGACATTTTCTGCTTCAAGTAAACACATTTCTCTTGATTCGAAAGGAAAAATGTTAGAATCCAGTAAAATCCAGTAAATTTCCGATTAATAGTTCACTTCAATACAATAAAAAAGAAGGTCTTGCAGTCACAACGAAAACTATCTAGATACCAGAAATTAGCTAAAATGGATAAATAATTAGCAAGCACTGCGATATCGCATATCGTTTTATATTTAATCAATATAGATGACAGAGAGAGAATTTCTATTTGAATCACTTGCTTTATTTAGCAGGAAAGTCTCTCTGTTATGGCCATTCAGATTAAGGCTGGATTAATAATCGATAACGGGACCTAAATTTGCCTGCGGATATCGCTGGAATGCTACTGCTGTAAATTCTAGGTACACCACAGACAATTCTCTAGCGGATACAAATAACAGCGACAAATTTTCACTGTGACATGTACAATTCTACCTGGACCCAGTAAAACGTTTTTTGAATGATTTAAGAGAGTATCCGCTAAGAGAATAAGATTATATATTTCTTTTGGATATTCCTCTCCCACATTTATGCGGCGCGCGCGTGAATCGCGCGAAATTATATGTATCGTCACGGGGCGACAAAAATGTTCCTAAACTCTGGCTGCGCGGTTCATGGCCAAAACACAGTCGAATCGATAGGAACGCAGTTTTCGCTTCCGATAGCGCGCGACGTCCGAATTTATTTTTATTTCTCGCTCTCGCAGTTGACTATCCACAGTTATCAAATGCGCATGAACCGTGGCGCAAGTCCCGCGCAATCTAACCCGTGATTTGTTTATCGCGTACCTCTTTTTTTCCGCCACGTCATGAAAATAGTTACGCGTCGTGTCAATCAAGCGCGTCGCGCAATTCTTTTTCCCGCGAATCGACAAAATGCTATCACCCTGCATCCTGCATACAACTCCTCCGCGGACCTGCTGTCTGCAATACGGCGAATATCGCCTTCGAAGCGGGACGATTCGCGTTTTTAGATCTCCGGGGGTAACTACAGAAACGACAACGACGACAACAACAACGCCAACGACGACGACGACGACGATGCTTTTCCGTTTACCTGTGTTCGTTTGCGTCGCGCCGTAATTGCGGATTGCCTCGTCCGATAAGTTGTCTTAACCCATAAATTTGTCCGGCGCAAGATTACGGTAGGGAGATGCAAATGCAATTTCATTCGTTCATTGATTGCCGTCGCCACGGGCAACCGGCAACCGCGGACGGATCGGCGTCATTTTGACGTCTTTTTTCGCTCGCCGCTTTACGAGCCGCCTAGTTTGTGCGGCAGATGTACATTATGCATTTTTATGCCGGCCAATGGATTCGCGTGCGAATCGATATCGCGCCATGCGTTCGTCGAAGGATACCCTGAGCAAAAGACGTTTGATATTCGTAACTATAATCACATAAAGAGACAATAAGGAGATACGGGACTGGTTGACTACCGGCGGGCCAAGTTGGCAAAATCGATTATTTCTTAAAAAGAAACCAAATGAACTCTTTTGAAACAAATCAAGAAGTTAATAAAAGGGCTTATGAAAGTTTAGCACAGGTGTCTTAGTGCAGTAAAACTTACACAATAATTATTATCTATTATAATAATTAGCGGATGTTCTTCGTGAGAGGAAATTTATAAATTTATTAGAAAAAAAACTGCGGTGTTCTTCACGTTGTAATTTAACTTTTGACCAAAGAGTAGAACTTATGTTTTCTTTCATGACTATATTTATCGATCACTGAGGAGGATCTGCGAAAAAGGTCAAAACGCGTTTAATTTCGTGTACTCTTTTTCTAATAAATTTATAAATTTCCTCTCACGAAGGACGTTCACTAATTATTGTGTTAGTTTTACTGCACCTATTTTAAGACACCTGTGCTGAACTCTCATAAGCCCTTTTATTAACTTCTCGATTATTTCTACTGCTCTTTAGCATACTGAGAGAGAAAAATGTTGGGAGGAGGGGTGGTATTTGTAACTATATAGAGATTGTGTAATCATATAAAGAAATAATTACTATAAATTTTGAGCAAGACAACCATTTTTTAGAAATTTTACCATAATTTTAGTGGCAATAATCTTATATACATATTGCTACTACTATCTTCGTGTTGGGACAACCAAAAAATATGGTTTCAACACGAAGTGTTGAAGTTTCAACACAAAGATAGTAGCAACATGCATATAAGATTATTATCACTAACATTATGTACAATTGACAAAAAATGTTGTCTTGACCATAATTTATAGTAATTATTTATCTATATGATTATAGTTACAAGTACAAACATTTTTTTTCTCAATAGAATTTTCAAAATCAAACAAACAGGGAACAAAGTCATCTTTGACATGTTTAAGAATCTTGCTTAATTCTGTAAGTTGTTGGAAAATAGTAGAAATAATCGGTTTTTCCAATGGACTAACTCCGGTAGTCAACTAGTCTCTCCCGGTCTCTCTTATTACAAATTATGGTCATGAAAATTATTTTTTTAAATTAAACTCTATTATAACGTTAGTTAACAATAACCTTATATGCGTGTTGCTATTACTACTTTATTACAGAACATATGGCTGGGACAAAAAGTAACTATAATTTTAGTTAGATCAGCCACTTTTTCTCTCGGTATACCGTGAACATAATAGTAATGTTGTTGGTAACGTTGGTCAGCATCGGTATTTTAAAAATATCTGTTTTAAAGAGATGCTGAAGCCGTTGACGAATTCGAAAAAATCAATAAAGTAGAGGCAATTGCTAATGCTAATCATGCTGTAGTTTTTGTATTTCTTGTATACATATAGATCTTACATAAATATGTGTTGTTTTGTTTTATCATATTCAGTAGATAACCTAATCACGTATGTGTAGAAATCTTTCTGTAAACTTTTCCGATATTCTTAAGCTGAATTCAGATATGAAAATACAATAATGTTCTGCAAAATTTTTCTATTTGGAACATCCACGTTTTCGGTATATACAAGCTGCGCAAGCTTTTGGGTTAAGTAAATATTACGCCGAAATTTTACATTATTTTTGAATATTTTACATAAATTTTTTTTCGTTTCAGTCACATATTGAGCAATACTCCTACTTTATTTTTGCACGTACTCTCATTGTGTAAAAGCATTTGTAATTCTGTACAACTAATACGTGAACTTGAATTTTGCAGAAAAATGTCAGTATTTTGTCGATAAAATCTTCGGCATTAACAATGTAGAATTTTGTCGTTTTTTTTTTATGCGAAATATGTATTTTAATTAGTAAAAATACTCGTCTCGAGAACGACACGAAGTGACTAAAGTCGTTCGATCGGCGTTTCTATTTTTACGGAAATTTACGTAGAATCAGATCAGCGATATTTTATTCTTATTACGTGTAATTTACGATTTGCGGATTTTAGAGAATTTCACGACGATTTTGCTCGAAGAGCGCTGTGAGTATTTAATGATTTCACCAGATAGATTTAGTTGAAGTTCGTGGTATATTTACGATTGCTAACTGCCCATTGTGTGTCGTACGTATGTGTGTGTGTGTGTGTGTGTGTGTGTGTGTGTGTGTGTGTGTGTGTGTATTATCAGGGACATTCTTCAAGATATTTCTACCGTCTCTTCATTGTGTACACCTAGATACGGCTGAGCGACTGCGCTTTATAAAGATACAATTATCGAGCCCGATATGCTGGATTAGCACGACGCTCGACAGATAAAACATTCAGCAGCTGGCGACGTTACCTATGCAAATTTGGATTTGAAACGCGGTGATTTCACTTTGCATTTACGCGTAACCGTACACTTACAGCGTGTATTTGCTCGAACAGGCGCGGAAACGAATGTTGATACATTCAATAGAGCGTAGGCACTCCAGCTTCTCCAACTGATCGATACTTTCGCCTTCTCCTTTTCGAGGACGCTCCTCCTCTTGGATAAATTGACAAGAGACTACTGCCTCGCTGTATAAAGTTAGAACGGAGAAAATAATGCGTATAATGCAACGCGATCGTCAATGCGGGCGTGATCTTGATCGACGCTTATCACGTAAGCAGATGCACGTAAATTTGACAGCAACTTCACCAGTCGATTTGTGAAGGTTGCAGCCCTCATGAGAGATTCATATGATACTTACATTTACCACGCAGACTCGAGTCGAAATTTTGACCGTATGTTAAACCTTCACGGAAAAAAAGAATTTGGTTGAATTAACTAAATATCTAGTCGAATATGAACGATCCAAAAATTCCGATTGAAGTAACCCGAATTCTGTTTAAGTTAACAAGATTTTTGGTTCTACTAAACTATCTACCAAAAATCTTGTTAACTTAAACAGAATTCGGGTTACTTCAATCGGAATTTTTGGATTGTTCATATTCGACCAGATATTTGGTTAATTCAACAAAATTTTTTTTTTTCGTGTTGAATTCTACAACGCAGTAGGAGCTAAGTTAGCAAAGTAGGTTTAATTCTAATAATACAATTCACTCCTACTTTGATTCTGTCCGATGATCTACTTTGATGATGTCCGAAATTTCCTTTTTCATTTTTTAGTGACAAAATAGATTATATCATAAGCTTCAGAATATTGAAATAGATATTGAGCGGAATACTGATGCAAAAAATAAGGTCAAAATTTCTCGACTTGGATAGATTAAATAGAATCAAAAGAGAGTGATATAGGTATTAAAATAAGTATTGAATGGAATAGTAAGACTGAAAGTAGGATCAAAATTTCGATTCGACGAGATGTACGAGAATAAAATAAGAGAGAAAAATACGAAGGAAATTATCAAAACTTATGATAATTGATAATAATCTTATATATGTATATTACTATTTTATTACAAAAAATATGGTTAAGACCAAAAATAAAATTATAATTTTAGTTAGATCAACTATTTTTTCTCTCAGTATATCTGGAACGTATGACAGTAACATTGTTGGTCAGCACCAATATTTCGCGAGCAATCATTTTAACAATTCTGTCGTTTTTTAGAATTTTGTCGTTTCCTATTTTTTCAACACAAAATATACGTTTTAACGTAATTGGAAAAAGAACTTTTCTTGAGAACAACATGAAGTGATTGAATTTGTTCGATGGACGATTATATTTTCACAGAGATTTACGTCCGACCAGATTAACGATATTTTATTCTTATCACGTGTAATTTGTAATTTCTGGATTTTAAAGGATTCCACTACAATTTTGTTCGAAACATATATGAGTATTAATAACTTCACCAGATGTATTTAACATAAAAAAATGTCTTATAAAATATGGTATCCCGAGTAGAAAATACTGGCCAAAGATTTTGACTACTGTCCAGTATTTTTGCCTAGATCGTACTCAGTTTAGTCAATGCTTGTTTCGAAAGTAACTAGATAGTGAAACACACTAACCAGGTTCCTAAATAATTGTCATCAATTTTTAATTAGTTTCTAGTTAATTTTTTATTTTTATCTTTAATTTTTATCTTTTTTTAATTGCTAACGCTAAATATTTCGGCCGTTTTCTGATCTCATATTTAATAGAAATACCTATTCTTAACAGAAATTCGACAAACTTATATTTAACCACTGAATTTCGATAAAGAATACCTATTGAAGGAAATCGAAAAATAATCGAAATATTTATCATTTTGTTCTATTATTCTATTATTCTTCAAAAATATATGTTATGCACAATTAGTCACGAAAAAAATAAATATTTAAGTATATTTATATAAAAATGCATATATTTTTTTACGTATCTATATAAATCTTTTTACATATCTATATCCTTTTTTTCATTTCCATCCTTAATAACGTTTATTATGATAGTTATTCATGGAAAAATTATTAGTAGAATCTAAAACTTAATTAGCATTAATTAATAAGTATTAATATCGCATTGTCTAACACTTCTTTGCAGTCTAAAAAATATTAGCCAGCAAAAATATTATGTGGACATAAACTACTTCTTATTTACTAATTAATTTGTTCTGATTGATGTCTGACTAACTTTTAGTTAGAAACAAGGATATTACGAGTTCTAACTAAGCATAACTGTTGCTATCAGTTAGTCTGTTTAACTTGACTAGCTTCTCTGTTTAGTTTTGTTCCAGGAAATACTGTTTTAACAACATCATTTATTAAATATTTATTTAAATAATACACACCTTTCTGACATGTGGCTAGTTTTGCCCGGAAATTTTTCTATTTGAGATAAGTTTTAAGAGTAATTTTCAATAAATCTTTTGCTGCAACCATATAACGAACAATTGACTATGTTCAGCAGAGAAAGCTACTTTGCAACAGTTGTAAAATTCGTGAATCTGATTGGAGTATGCTCTTAATTTTGATTGAGCATGTAGCTTTGATTGAGCTCTAAGAGCATATACCAATCAGATTCACGAATTTTACAACAGTTGCAAAGCAGCTTTCTCTGCTGAACGCAGCCATTGACATTACTGCAGTAATACATACATGTATTATGTCAATTTCATGATTAATTCAATACAGTACATTTGCTTTATCAATATGATTAAAAGAATTGTAGAGTTTTCATCATTGATTATTCCTCGTCGTGGTAATCATGAAAGTCTATCTGAAAACTTTACACTTTACTATTCATAATTCTATTTCTCTCTTTCTCCCTTTCTCTATCTTCTTCTCTTTCTCTCTCTTTCACGCGCGCGCGCATACTTTCACACAGAGTAACGAAATATAAACAGAAAAAAAGTATGAAGAAATCAAAATTTAAAAAAATATCAAATTTTCAAAATTTACTCGAAGCAATATTACATAAAATGTTATGTGAACGTCCGAAAGTAACTTTTAGCAAATTTGTTACCGCAGCTATACAACAAAAAATTTGCATTATTGTATGATGTATATTTCATGATTAATTCAATGCAGTCAATGCAATGCATGAAATTAATTAAAAGAATTAAATAAAAGGAAGTTTCCGTCATCAATTGCCCCTCGTCGTGGTAATCGTAAAAGTCTATCTAGGCGGTTTGTGGCGATGGCCTCGCGTATCTGCCTTTCCATTTTGTTGTTTCGTCGGGCAATAAGTAGCTTTTCGCCGGGCGGTCGCGTTTAATCCCTTTTTCTATTTCCAGCAGCATTTTTCGTCTTCGGTTACTCGTTCGCATTCCGATCGTGTTTGCAAATTCTGGTTCCAGCTCGGGGCTTGCGGTAGACCGCGGAATTCAAATAAACCGTGGAATATCGATTTTTCTTCCCTTTCTTTCTGGTCTGGTGTATCGGCGCGTGCGGGGTCGCCGCCGCCGAGCCGTCGTCGCAGATTTCTCGCCCCAGCTTTTGTCACGAAAACTTACTTTAATGTCACACCGTAATACAGACTTGCGCGATCGCGTCGCGGATAAGTCTGCGAGCGAGAATCGACGTGGGATCACGATTCGATCGAATTCTCGAGAATTAAGGGAGATTGGGGTTATATGGCCCCAGAGGATGTTGCTCATATATTTTTTGTAGTGCAAAAATATTATTAAGGGCTGCGAGATTAAAAATCAATTTCAGGAAAACAAAGAGCCTATAAGAGCCAAGCACGAGGAAGTGATAGTGCGAAAAAATGTTAATATTAATATATGTAAATTGTGGAAACGTTTCGGTTTTACAACGTTTGGACCTTCTTCAGTCTAACAAAAAATATACGCCTACAAAAGATTAGTGATCGTACATGGCGTATCTATGAGGCCAAACCACGTTCCACCATAACTGTCAAGGCTGCTCATATTCAATGTGGATTGATGCAAATTGTTACCGCAATTGTAGGCGCATATCTTTTGTTAGACTGCAGAAGATCTAAATGTTATGAGATCGAAACGTTTCCACAATTTGTGTATATTAATATTAATTTTATTTTCGCATTACCATTTCCTTGATTCTTATAAACCTTTTTTTTTAGTATTTATCTTGAGAGAAACAGTAGGTGCAAAATTGAAATGATCCTTTTAGAACATAAACACTTTCCCCTAAGTTTTATTAAAATCGGAATATTATAGTTAAGAAAACTTATTTGATAATAGCAAAGTCAGTTTTCGAGCTCCTCGAAATAATGCATTAATATTCTCCATTGCGATTGAATAAAATTAAACGATGTGTTACTAGCTAAAATGAAATTTCTTGCAAGTATATGATGTACTGTTTCTTGTAATAAATGCAATTTTCGTTCATGAAATGATTAAAATAAAGCAAATGAGAGGATGAAGTAAAGTTGGCTTGCTGCATGTTCGTATTTCGGTTATTACAAAACAATATACGGTTAACAGGATCATGGCAGGTATTAATATATAAAAGAAGGTTGCCTCTATCATGTTTATATAGTCAGTTACAGTAATTAGTTGCCTGAGAAGTAATAACTTCGAAATTCTAAAATATAGGGCATCCAGCCCCGATTTCTCCTACATGCGAGGCGTGAATAGAACGGATCGTCAATCGTACCTTACAACTATCCTGCAGTTAATCGATCGAAGCGCGCTTCGGAGAGGCGACGTATGAATCGTCGTCGTATGAATTCGCGAATATCGTCGCGGAACCCACAACGACCCTTGAAATCAATCGGTAACTTTTACGACGTGCGACTCGTCTCGCTGAGGAGGAGAGCGCGAAGGGCCGGAGGGCCGTTAGGGCCGCGGGGGTTGGATTTATGGCCCGCGGATATACAGCGGCAGATACTCGCGGAAATTAACACGTTTCGGAGCCGTTGATTGACGCACGAGATTGCGCGTCGCGACAGCAGGAATTGCGTAAGTGTTATCACCGAACCGTGAAGGATCGGGGAGCTGTTAAACGCGCGAGGACGGCTACGGGGGTGCCGCCACTCCGCCGCCACCGCCACCGACGGCTAGGAGGGATGGTGTGCGGCGATGGGCGCGCACGTGGGCGTGTGTATATATATATACATATATATTTATATATATATATATATATATATATATATATATATATATGTGTACATATAAAGGCGCGCACCCACACACCAGACTCAATTCTCACTCCCATATTTCTAGCTCGCGCCGAACTGGAAGATACATCTAGATAAATGCGGCGAAACGTGCCGGCGGCGTGCCGCCGCCGCGAAAGTTTTGTCACGAAATCGGCCGCGGCTCACCCGGGGACAGGACTTCTCGCTATGAGATTTACCGTCGCGAGACGCCCTTCGACGTCGTATGAGTGTCGGCCGGTCCTCTATCAGGTGAGACTGTAGTAGGTATGGGTAACGCGCCGGTTTTTTATCCATCGCCGTGGGACGACGGCGACGGAGGACCCTTAGGGTGGGAGCTTTTTCGCCACGGATTTCTCCCGCGGCGGAACCCCCGCGTCTCCGTGCCTTACGCCTTCTCTTATGTTATTTCTCGTTTTTGCGATATTGCATCTCTGGTATCGCGTTTATCGCCGGGCGGAATAACTCCCTTCCAGCGGAGAATACGTTCGCGGCGCGTTACGCGCTCGTCTCTCGCCTCACGACGTTTTCTCATTGCTGAACCGCGAGAACGTATTTTCACGACGACGCATGGTGTGACAAATGAGCATTCTGAAGGCAAATAATTCTTATTTTGCACTGAGAGAAAAACTGGTTGAGTTAATGAGACACTTTGCTTGAACGGACAAAATTCGTTCAGGCGAGCGTTTCGTCGATTGAACGAATTATAGTTGCTGTAATGGGAGTCATCAATTGATTGCTTGCGGGCAATACAAAATTAAAGAGACCGGTGCATCGAAAAAAGGATTTTGTTGTCGAAACAAAAATTTGATATAGCGTACCGCAATTTAGTTAAAATGGAGTCAAGCAAATGTTTGGTAATTGCAATCAAAAAGTTTCATTGCTGCTGTCCGTTTTGTATTCTCAATGATACATGTGCTTGACACAAATAAAAAGCATGTAACCACAACCAAATTGTACGTACCAAATATTTTAGTTTCAAACACAATTTTTTTTCAGTGTGAGGTCGAAAATGACTCCACTGTGCCATGTGAGGGTTAACATTGTGTAAGCAACGACTGCTATCGCGCGTGGCATCGAGCATCCTGTCGTATTGTTTCGAAACGAGGAAACGGATAACGGGATAACGGGTTTCCCAGCGTGACCTGCTTAAAGGGCTGGAAAACAAGGTAGGGCCGGCGCGAATGCGGGAGCAATTTTTTCGTCCAGAAAATTCGATCTAGCGTATACGGCCGTATCTGAGCGCGCGGGCGAGGCGACTTCATCCGACGTCGACTCCGTCGAGGTTCCTGTTCTTCCCCGGGACGGCAGACATCATATTTTTTATCGCCGCGAGAAATCTAATTTCGCCGCAAATTCGATCGCGCGCAGAAGCAACGTCCGCGGCTGAAAATTCACTTTAATGCACGCACGTCGAGTAGTTTAAGCCCCAGGGGTGAGAAACGCTAAATATAATTTGCGAGAGATTGTCTCGCGACTCGGTCGCGTACTGTATCCGCGCTTTAAAATGAATGGAATACAAATATGCATGCGATCCGAGCTAAATATATAATCAGAGCGCGCACAACTGTGAGCAAGGGGTTGCTGCCTCCGCGGTATTAAATTTTAATGACGGACTCTTGGTATCCGGCAGCGTTGATTTTCTAATTTTTCGACAAAAGTATCGAGAACTTAAGGCACTATAGGACTCTGACAAGAATAAAAATTAAGGAAAATTTGGGAAGTTATAAAAAGTTGTAAATTAACAGGAAGTTCATTGAATTAAAAAGTTATAAATTAACAGGAGTATGAGTTTGTTATGTAGATCTCTCAAGTATTGGGTTGATCTCCATAAGTTCGTGCGGATTTTTCAACAAAATTGAAATGCATTTTATTCTTATTCAAAACAATTTTAGTCAATAACACAGCCACACAAAAAAAAATTTTTGTTTTGATCTGGGAGTCTGACTATATCTACCATATGTTTTTGGAGTTGCTGAATCTAAATCCGTGGCCTATTTAGCCCCATCAGATCAGGATTTTGACATAACCTCAAAAACCCATAATTTGAGCTATTAAAAGCTAATAACTAGAAAAATGAAATAAAAATCTATTAAACTTCAGCTTTTAAACCCTATAACCTATTTGAACATATAAACTTATTTACATAACCACATAACTTACATAACCTCATGACCCTATAACCTATGGAAAAACATTTTTTACATAAAAATTCTGTCATAACTCCGAAAAACTCATATTTCAAGATGTTAGACGCACATATAAATATGGTTTTTTCGGAGTTATGGCAGAATTTTTATGTAAAAAATGTTTTCCCATAGGTTATAGGGCCATGAGGTTGTGTAAGTTATGGGGTTATGTAAATAAGTTTATATGTTCAAATAGGTTATAGGGTTTAAAAGCTGAAGTTTAATAGATTTAATAGATTTTTATTTGATTTTTCTAGTTATTAGCTTTCAATAGCTCAAATTATGGATTTTTTGTAGTTATGTCAAAATCCTGATCTGATGGAGCTAAATAGGCCACGGATTCAGATTCAGCAACCCCAAAAACATATGGTAGAGATAGTCCGACCCCCAGATCAGAACAAAAAATTTTTTTGTGTGTGGCTGTGTAATATATACGCGATTTTGTTCGACAATCTTTTGCCACCTTTCACTTAATTCCATAATTCCCCTCTTATAAAATGCTTGTGCTTTTCCGGCAAAGGAATGTTCTAAATGATTTTTCTCATCTTCTAAAGAAGCGAAGTTTGTATCGTTAAGGGAGTTTTGTAATGAGCGAGACAGATGGTAATCAGAGAGTGAATAATGTTGGGTGAATAGGTGAGGCGAACCATCCCAGCCAAACTCTAACAATTTTTGTGGAAGTACAAAGAAATATAATGCACCGGAAAAACTCATTACTGTTTTCCACTTTCAAGCTACAACAAAGACAACTGTTCCTTTTTAAAAGGAACAGTTTATCATTTACACCACAAAATATGCTTTGAAATGTCAGCTATCAAAGAACATACATGGATAGCAAACTGTGTGTGTATGTGTGTATGGAAATATCCTCCTGATACCAACATGTGAATGGCAAAAATCCGCATGAATTTATAGAGTGATCAACCGTGATCAACCCAATACGTTTAACAATATCTTAGTATAAAAGCGTTTAAAAAAAATTTACCAGAAAGCTTTGAACGTGTTATTCCAAAAATAACATGTTTTTTAACTGTTACTATGACAACTTGAGGGCAGTTTAACTAATTAAACTTAATGTTTGACAGAAATATTTATCATAATCGTCTGTATCTTGGGAAGAGAGGGAGAGAGAAGGGTTTTTCAAACCCATCTTTCATTTATTTATTTAAGCAAAATTGAATGTTTTAGTGGAAAGATTAAATTAGGTTTTTTATAATTCCAATTTTGCGACATATTATTTCTTTTCTTTAACATTCGCTTCGTAAACAGATAGCTATAATTCCAATGAATAAAAAAGATGTATTGATATTGATTTCAGATCATTTTTGCTGAGATCGAAATGGTTACCACTAAAGAATTCTTTCGTAGAATAGAATTGTAATGAACTGTTAACATTCACCATAAAATTTAATTTTTTTATATTAAGATATCTTTAAATATACTTAATAGATAACACAATATATAACACAAAAAATGTATACATTTATTAATTTATAACTTTTTTCACAACTCCCCAAATTTTGCCTAATTTTTCCTTCTGTCGAAGTCCTGTAAAACCTCAACGTAGCTTTTGATTGCGAAACTTTCGAGAAAATGGTCTCCCGCGGATTAAATATCACGCGCGTGAAGCAGATCTCTTTTTTCCTCCGTTCGGGAATGAGTCGTAAAGATACTTAATGTTGGAAGTTGGAAATTAAGGCAAATATTGATCTCCCGTCAAGGTTTCGATCGGAAATATCAACTTTATTCGCCGAAAAATCCGCCATCGCAGTGTCATCTCCTTGCTGCGCAGCACGGATATCCCGCACGGATCAAGTTAAATATGGAGTAATACCACAAAAGGAATATAAATCTAGAGTTAATATTGTCCGCACTTTATTCCCAGCGCAAATGGCAGCCGGATTAAAACGTCAGGAAACATTGAGTATTCATCTTTCGGCTGCCGCACGTGTCCCATTCGTTTCAGTCAGATCGCTACGTTTGCTCCATTCGTTATTCAAAAAACACGAAAGAGCGGCGTTAACGCGACGACTCGCCGCATCGACGCGAGCTTTTTTCCCAGAGAGAACGGCCCGGGCCGTTCGCGCGCTTTACACACAGCACACACAACACACACACGCACGCATGCAGAGTATAACCGCGAAACTGATAATACAGTACGAGGGGGAGAGAACAACCGAGAAATTTCCTTAACAAAATATACAAAAAATAAAAAACATTTTTCCCTCCGAGGTTGCCTCGAAATAAAAGTTTTAATTGATTTTGTTAAACTATCCCGGAGTGCTTGTATACCTGCGCGCCGCAACGCGGGTACAAAAATTGTTTTTCTATAATATATACCCTTTGTGACCTACATTTGCCGGTTTCTTTCACTTCGGTCATCGCGCTCGCATGTAACGTTCATAACGGACATGCGGTTCATTATTTCCGCATGTTATTCATCGTTTGAAGTAATCCTATCGGTCATCGATCTTTCGTCGCAATGGATAAGGATTATTAATATTATACGTTGTTCACTAATATTTATTCGTATAAATTGACGAATAAATGCATTGATATTATCGATTGAAATCCATTTTCATTTGCATGATTTTAAACAGAGGAATTCTTCTTCTAAACACATGCATAGAGAAAATATATATTATAGCTTCTTTTCATTCAAATTCTCCTCGATTTCATTATGTTTCTAATAGTGCAGGGACAGACTGTCAGTAAGTTTATTTTGTTCAGGAACACAGCAAAGTTTTCAACCTTCACGTGATAGGCATGTTAGAACCTTTATCTGACACTCTGCGCGGTCGTTTTCGTTTTCGCTTATTTATATCCTGGAAAAGTGCTAATAAAGATATATGAGAAATAATAAATATACTTTCAAATCTACAGAATAGAATTATGTACAGAAATGAACGCAAACTTAAGTATCTTATTTTATGATGAATATAAAGAGAAACGCGGGGAGTAAATGTGAGTTTGTATAAAAATTTGTCACTTTTCTGAAAATGCATTTAAGAAATTAATATTCTTGTCGATATTTGAATCTTTATGAAAAAAGATATTACAGACATTACAATTCGTCAAAAATAATAAAATTATTTGAGTATACGAAGATATTATGCATCATTTTTTCAATTAAAAGGTGAATAAAATTATTAATAACTTCAAATTTTTGCGGTATTAGATTGTTATAATGCGAATTTTATTAAATTATTAGAAAAATGTTTGCTATATTTAAATCCTTTGATTTTTTTGTGATTACAGTTCGACAATACATAAATCTTAACGACATAACATAGCCAGAAATAAATAAATTATTTACATAAAACTTTTCTTATATATAACGTTTAATATGAAGAACCGAAATATAAGATCTTTATTTTATACTTTGATATCTTAATCTGGCACACTGAAATCATAAACAATAATATCCATAGCAACTTTTGCTGTTATATAACAGATAATTAAAATAGCTGAATAAAATATATAAATCTCATATTCTTACAACTGCACTGAGAAAAAATATTTGATATTTATAATCACATAGAGAAATAATCGTTGTAAATTACGGTTAAGAGAGAAAACTGCTTTTTTATTAAATTTTACTATAATGTTAAGGATAATAACTTTATATTCATGTTATTTTTACCATTTATACTACAAAGAATATGGTTAGGGGTCCAAGAATAAATATAATTTTAGTTAGATCAACCAATTTTCCTTTCAGTGTGTAATTTTTTTGCGAGTAAACATGCAAATTCTCACTGCACTAGAAATAACCACGGTATATTAAACCAGTTTTAATAGCACATTTCACAATTTCTGAAATATAGAGAGCATATATAAAAAATGAATAAATGCGGATGCAGAACGTGGAATGCCGATCTGTTTATTCCCCGGTTACAAAATTCTATAATAACTTTTATCATAAAATTCTCTCCTTGCATCACTAACAGGTTCAGAAATGGCGCTTTATGGCGATCATGATATAACGTGCGCTACGATTAACCGCTGTAATGATATTTCTAACACAGTAATAACATGAATCCAAGATGAAACATTAAAAAGCTTCCGAAATGTCGCTTTTCAAACGCAGCGAATGCGAGCTGACGTACAAGTATGGCTGTACGTTTTTCATCTCGCATTTACATCCGCGGTAAACACGGCCTTTACGATTTCGCGAAAACCCTCCGCTATAACGGACGCGCTAATTTCAACGTTAAATACACCGTGCCGGCGAGCACGACTCGCGATATTCGCGTTGCGACTCCTTCAACGGGAGAGGATTTTCGGTATTGGTAGTTCCCAAACCTTGCCGAGGTATGATTCAATTTAAAGGTGATGAAAGGGAAGGAGAGGGAGGGAGGGAAGGAAAGAGAGAGAGAGGGGGAAGGAGGGAGAGAGAGAGGGGGGAGAGAGGGAGAGAGGGAGAGAGAGAGAGAGAGAGAGGGGTCGCGAAAGCCCGGCTTCACCTGGAAAGACACGATCGCACCTGGGTGACATCAAAGGAGCCGGCGACGTGAATTCCACATGTGCATTTTCGATACGCTTACCGAAACGAGAGGAGGCCCCCTTAATTTAGGAATGCGCCGCGCGGTACGCGTGGCACGGAATTCGCGGATGTTGACGAAGCACTTACCGGTTCGTGTCACGTTCTCGCTACAACTTCTTCGGGGGGATGTAACGGCAGTTCCGAACGCCGCGCTGTGCATCTCTCCCGCGTGCAGTTTCTCTGACGAATCCTAGCGAGTACTCGTGCGGCCAATCTGCATGCCCGTCGCCCGACACGAGAAGTACTCAATCCAATGGGGGTTTAAGGCGAGATGACTAACCGCCCGGAGTTCCAACAGATAGCTCCGCGTTTTCACAATTCCTTCCGTACCGCACCGGGCGTGTCAAATATTGCTCAGATTTCTTTCCTCTTCTTTTCTTCCCGAACGTATATTTATTACGTTTCCCGTGTATCATCTCGTACGCGTCTATTCTAGCGATTTACATGGGCGTTCGTGTATATTTCAGAGGATTGTTAATAAACATGTACGGAATACAGCCTCAATCAAACTAGTAATTGATAGCTAAATTATGCCTAATTAAAACTTACACAATATCCTAATTCTTATTCTTATTTCCTGATAAAAAATTAGCCAGATAATAATTAGGACAAATTAATACATACAATAATTAATACGTTTACCATGGTTTATTTAGGAAATTGTCTTTACAACCCACATTTGTTTTCATGTAATTGTGTAAAAATAAGACAGACTTGGGGGTTTATATGAAGATATACAAAGAAAAATGTTGTTCATACAAATGTGACGTGTATTGATAGTGAACATGTTAAGCAAAATTGAAAATTTTGAATAAAGATTAACTCGAAGTGGAAGATCAGTGCGTCATATGTGTGACGTCGTAGTGAATGCGTTAACCACTTTTACTTCAACATGATTTTCTTACTTAGTTACCAATTACTATTCAATAAAGTCTGAATAGTAATAACTGTTTGATTTCTGCCACGTGACCAGCTTTCCCCGAAAATTTTCCTACTCGAGTATTTACGATTTTCCTGAATCCTCTTCGTCACAGTTGACTTTGGATGTCTCATATACTATCACTTCGGCTCCTATCGTAACTGACTACTGCGCAAACCCGTCAATAGTGGCTCGCAATTGTGACAACTTGGAGCGCCCCTAACTTAATAGAAAAAATATTTCTGAATCATTTTGCAACCGATTATACATATAGATTTCATAAATGTATGCCACTTTGTTTTAATATATTTAATAAAAAACATAATCTCGCGCATATATAGAGATCTCTTCCTGTTAATTTTTCGTATATTTTAAAATTCTCTAAATTCAGTTATAAAAGTGTAGCAATGTTCTTTGAAATTTTCTTGAGCAGAGCAAATATATAACTCGTAGAATTTTTGCATCAAGCAAGTAGTTAAGCTAATTGATTCCTGAAGAAAATTTTTATCGTTTATATACTGTCATATATTGAGCAATGTTCCAATTTATTTTTGCATACTCTTTTATTATATAAAAACACTTGTAATTTTTATGTAAACAGTACGATATAAATTCTGTAGAAAGAACTTAGAACTTTGTCGGTTAAATTTTCAAGTATTTGATTCCCTTAAGAGAAAACATGTACACAACGGAGAAGTGAAAATTGACACGACTATTGTGCTCTTCAAAATACAAATCAGTGTATTCTTCACGTAAATGCTATACTTAAACTTAATTGGTAGTTCAGTTAGAAATATAGCACTGCGATCAATAAAATCTCACTAAGAGATCAGTTAATAGTAGCAACTTTCCCTATTATTGATGCATTTGGCTAGTGGCGGGTGGTTATTACACACAAGGAAGCCTTTAATTCAATCGTCGTAAACGCAGAAAGTTTGATTTGTTATAGTGCATAAATAAAGATGTGCGAGTCATTCGAGTTTAATCATTGTGGACCCAATTCGAGTACGTTTTCGAATCAAAAGTGTTCGAATTCGAATAATTCGACAATTTAGAATCATAGCTGGGTTCGATTTCGAGTCAATCGCTTCTGTCAAACCATCTCATTTATGTTTCTCGTCCGGCCAATCTGTTTTATCAACGTGCTTGTATCTTTACACATGTGTCTGTGTGTACATAGAAATAACAGTCACGTTCAGTAGAAAAAACACTTTGCGCTGTGTTGCCGGCAGCCTTGCAACCGTTCGTAAGATTTTCTGCCGAACGACATGCATAGTGACTTACGCTTTTCCAATATGTGTTTCCGATTTGTGTTTACTTACATTACAATTATATTGCTTATTAAGAAGAACTGTTAAGAATTATTGTCATTAAAATTGTTATTATTTTTTAAGAAAGTTAATATTTATAATTAATATTATATTATATTATTATAATTAATATTTTCGGAGATTGAAATTGGCTTACGCAATCATGTAAAATCAGAATCCTCTATGTATATCTGTATATTACAGATTTCGTAGTAAAATCTCATTTCCTCTGGTGAAAATCAATGAGAAATACGATGGAGCATTAAAGTGCTCCAGGGAGCACTTCAGTGTTTTCGCTGAAAACCAGGGAATGCTCACCGATAGAGATGTAAAATCACTGTTAGATTTAAAATGATAATTACTTACGTAATAAAATTATAGTAAGATGGTAATTTATTGATAATGTTGATAAAATTCGTTGCTTTTATAAATACTACCAAAGATTTTCAATTATATATCACAGTCTAGTCGCTGAAATAGTAAGGTACTAAATGAAAACGCTGTAAACTTGTAAAATGATATGAAAAATATGTACTGAGGTTATTTTTTAAGTATATGAAAAAAAATATATAGAAAGAGAGGAAGAAAGAGAGAGAGAGAGAGAGAGAGAGAGAGAGAGAGAGAGAGAGAGAGAGAGAGAGATTGAGATTTTAACATTTTTAAAAAATTTTTCTAGTTATATATATATATACTATGTATCTAATTTCCTAATGACTATATGCTATATATAGTATATTAATATACGACATCAAGAGATATTTTATGAAAAATATCAGTTAAATAAAGTGTCTTACTCATTTTAAAGACTATAAATGCTCTCTTTTCGAGCTTTATACTAAAATTTTAAACTGATTTTTTGTTGAAAATTTGTCCTTTAAAAGATAAAAATCAGTGAGTGGCATTTGTTGCGATGGAGACTTGACACTTTTCATCTTAGCTAATACATCCTTATTGGAGAGCAACATTTTTTTCTTTCGACTTTTGCCTTTGGCTTCCACTTATCGACTTGCGACTGTTTTGAACATGCGTTTTTGTATTTGTGTTTTGACATCAAATTTCTGTGCTTATTTAATATTATAATTTTTTGACATTATACCACTGAAGAGGGTCAATATTGACCGAAACGCGTATGATGATTTGTTTTCATACACTGTAAATAAATTTTCTCATCTTGAGAATTATCATTAATTAAATATTAGTTATACTGCACTATAATACCCGTGCGTGAACTCTTATATGCCCTTTTGGTAGTTTGATAAAAATCAGAGTTTAATTAAATTTATTTTAATAAGTAATAATATAACAATTAATAATAATAATTCTTAATAGTAAATAATCTTTTTAATAAGAAATATAATTGTAATGTAAGTAAACACATGTTGGAAAAGCGAAGACCGCTAATTATCGTTCAGCAGAAAATCTTATGAACGGTCGCAAAACTGCCGGCTACGCAGAATAAAACGATTTTATTTCTATAATTTTTTTCTAAAGTACCATTTTACCAGCTTTCCAAAACTACCGAGTAATTTACTGTAATTTACCGAGTAAGTTACCATCTCACAGACCGGGTCATTTTCATCTCCACTGAGAGAAAAATATAGTTGCTTTCGACGTGAAGTATATTTTTTTGTGATTTTAACCAGAAAAATAATTAGAAGAATTTTTCTAATAATATTTACTAAAATAATGGTTTTTCTAACTATTTTTGTGCTTAAAATCACAAAGGAGTATAGTCAAAGGCAACTATATTTTTCTCTCAGTGTCCACTCACCGATCATCGCCGTGAAATAGTTTTCCTGCTGACTCAGAAATATTTTCACAGATTCGCTTCAAAAGAATTCGCCGCTACGAGATGCCGCAAAGATTTCGTTTCGACTTTTAGAAAACATTGTGTCGCGTTGAAGGCTGCACATAGAGCGATAATACGAATTACAAATAATACAGCCATCTCGCGATAATCGTATACCACCGCGGCCTCGGTCGTAAATCGTCCGATTTACAAGTGAATATCCTCCGCGCGCGCTTTACTCCACGCGTTCGTTTGCTTTGAGAATTTACGAACGCTGCCGAGGAAACCGGAACGGAAAGGTGTTCGTTGTGTTAACATCGGCGGCCCTATTGATCGCGTCGCTTTATCGAACGAACGACGTTTTTCTCCGCCTTTATTCCACCCGCCGCCCTCTCCCGCGATTCTCCTCCGTGGTTCTCTGCAAAATAATCGCGGGATAAATAGCAGGGAGATCCATTAAATAAGCTTTGTCGTTTGCTCTTAATGAGAATCAAGCCGGAAACGTAAATCCTTCATCACTTATCTCCCGGAGGGATTGGCATCGGGATGAGCACTCCGGTGAGAGATCCTCCGGTGGCCGAGCGAGGCCCCAAAGAGGCAACCTCGCTTGGGGAAGAAATATCGTCCGTTAACTGTTTTCTCTCTCAGCGGTTAAGAGCCTCTCTCTGAATCGGGGTCTATTGATTTCCCTGAGTATGATTGCGTAGCAATAAGAACGCTGATTTATTTTGCGGGAGAAATTGAACTCCCGTTAAAAGGATCGTCGCGGAATCGCGGTATGGTCTCGAGACGAAAGCTAACGAACATTTCTGTCACTAATATTTATACATATATACACACACACACACACACACACACACACACACCATGCTAACCGATAATTAAAGGTTTGGCATAACGCTTTGGTATTTTGTGTGTTTTCCGGGCAAGAGAAAGAGAAAAAAAAGGAGAGGAACTCTCGCCACTAGTAGCGGCCCAGAATCTACTTTTGAAACCGAGAAACTTCGAGAAACCGCGACATGTTAGTCAATATCGAGCACTTTCGGTGACCGTAATTACGTCCGAGGAATCGAGCTCATTCGTGAATTAAGGATCAGCTTTTATATCGTCCTCACGATTACTCGCGTACGCGCGCGCTTTTCATTTTTCGCTCGTCTCGTCACAATCTCGATAATTCGGCCGGATATCCGTCGCTAAATCGCGCATGGAGAGTCGGTCGTTCATGTGTGTCGGCATGTGTCCCGCGGGAATCGAGTCGAATACTTTCCGCCTATAATGTATTCCCTCCATCGTCCTGCGCTCGAAATTCACTTAAACAGGACGGCGGCCGTGTATTTGCGCCAATATGCGAAGCTACCCGCGCCTTGATTATCGAATTATCTCTCGCGTCTCCGCTCTCTGGAAGGCGCAATCCGATGTTCGTCGCTGAATACGTTCGCTGCTTCGCCGCCGGGATATCCGTGATTGGGTTCTTTCGAGCAGATGCTCCGCAATAGCGTACTTAGGTGGAGAAAAACGCGCGGCGGAATACGACGCGGCGTTACGTGCGAATAAAATTGCTAAGGGAAGAAGGTTGCTTGAGGTGTTTATGTATAGATGCGCCGTGAATAATTTCAGTAAACTTCGTCATTTGTAAAATTTCGGCATTATCCCTTCGACTGTTCCTCTATCGCGGCTGTTTCCAAGTGTGTGATACTCCCGAGCCGAAATTTTGGCGCTGTGTTAAACCTTGAATTCTGCAACGCACACGGAAAAAACAATTTGGTTGAATTATTGGACCAAGTATCTGGTTGAATATGAAAGATCCAGAAGTTCCGATTGAAGTAATCCGAATTCTGTTTAAGTCAACCAAAAATCTTGTAACTTTAAACAGAATTCGGGTTATTTCAACCGGAATTTCTGGATCGTTCATATTCGACCAGATATTTGGTTAATTCAATCAAACCTTTTTTTTCCGTGCAGTAAAAGCTAAGTTAGCAAAATAAATTTAATTCTAATATAATTCACTCCCACTTTCACTCTGATGATGTCCGAAATTTCCCTTCTCACTTTCTTTAGTGTCAAAATATCTTTATTGTTGACATTTTAAAAATAACATTAATGTTAAAATGAGATTACATGGCATTAAATGAAGATAAATTAATCTTTAATTAAGACGAATATAGTCAAATTGACACAATCATTTCTTCATATATAAATAAGAATATCAATGTTGTTGGTTATATAAAGAATTAATTGTGGTTATATAAAGAATTAATTGTGTTAATTGAACTATATTTGTCTTGATTGTAGACTAATAATATATAACTAAGAATATTAATATTGTAATATTCTATGCAAAAATAATTGTGTATTGATTTAACTATATTCGTCTTGATTGAAGACTAACTTATTTTCGTTTAACACCATATAATATCATTTTAAGAACATTAATTTTATTTTTAAAATGTCAATAAAGATATTCTCCAAACAGGAATATTCTTTTTCTCTGTATATAAAAATAAATAAGCCTTGAATAATTTCGATAAATATCGTTTGTAAGATTTGTAAAATCTATCATTTTATCAAAATTTTGGCATTATTTTTTGGACTATTTTCTGTCGCAGCTATTTCCAAGTATATAGTATTTTTTTACGCGAATGGAATTGCTAAGAGAAGAAAAGTACTCTGCACAGTACTCTGCACGTTTATTTGTAAGTACAAATATACCATAAATAATTTCGCCAAACCTCGTTATTTATAACATTTTTTTATTAATTCTTCAAATATTTTCTCATGCGGCTGTTTCCGAGTATGTAATATTTTTTCTGCAAATAAAATAGCTGAACGGTGAAAATTACTCGAGATGTTTACGCGTAAAAGCAAACACGCCGTGAATAATTTCGGCAAACCTCGTCATTTGTCAAATTTCGGCATTATCTCTCCGACTGTTTTCTGCCGCAGCTATTTTTGTGTATAGTATTTTTTCCGCAAGTAAAATTGATAAGGGTAGAAAATTACTCTAGACGTCGACGTGTAAATGCAAATACGCCGTAAATAATTTTGGTAAACCTCGTTACTTGTAAAACTTCGGATTTATCGTTTCGGCTATCTTTCCTCACAGCTGGTTCCGAGTGTGCGGTATTTTTTTCCGCGGATAAAATTGCAAGAGAAAAAAATATTTATATTTATCTTTTATATTTACACATTTTATATTTACCTAAAAAATTTTTATATTTATCTAAATATTTTTTAATTCTTTTTAGTTTTATTCAGCGTCAATTTGGAATATGTATCGTTATAATTTCGAATAGATTACAAAACAGTTATTTTTGATAATGTCTACACTGTAAAAAGTGGTATGTTAAATTTAACACATTTCATGTGTCCTAAATTATTCACTCTCATTTATGTGTAAATTTAACACAAAACAAATTTGTTAAAAAGTAATACCATAATATGTAAACAATTATGACACAAGAATTTAACACTTAAATACTGTTAGGAATTTTAGTTGTGTTAAATTGACATATTTAATATGACAGACACAGATTATGTCAATTTAACATTTTTATTTCATCAAAACCTTAGATTAATACTTCTCTCAAATGTTAAAGTAACGTTTTATTTTAGTTAATTTAACATTATACATATGTCAATTTAACACAAACTGTGATTCCTGACGGTATTCAAGTGCTAAATTCTTGTGTTAATTTTTTACATATTATGCGTGCTACTTTTTACCACATTTGTTTTATGTTAAATTTACACATAAATGAGAGTGGATAATTTGGGACAGATAAAATTGATGTGTTAAATTTAACACATCAGTTTTTACAGTGTAGTATTAATCGAATTCTTTCTAAATTGACCCTTTGACCACACTTCCTCTCGCGGCTACTCCGGACTGTGTGACATTTGTTCTCGCATCAAGTATCACAGAATTATACGAAACGAAAAGCATTAGCTCGCCCGCGTCGATAACGAAACGCTGCGCTGAGAGTATCCGACACACCGACGACTCTTATCTCACTATGCGAAATTTACCTCCCTGAAATGGAAACATCTCGCCGCTTTCTCTCTTTCTCTCTCTCTCTCTCTCTCTCTCTCTCTCTCTCTCTCTCTCTATTTTCTCTCTGGAACATAGTTAAAAAGCTTGCACACAATTTGTTGTACGCTCCAGCCGGGGAAGCCCGTCAGATCAAACCCAATAAAGTCGAGAAAGGCGATAAAGCGGTTAAATCGACGGCGCGTTAACGGGAAGCCCTGATCATTGTTTCGCGAAACCCAACGGGAAAAGCGTGTGGTGGTGGCTCGTTGAAGGAACGACGGGGGTGCACCGCTGTGTTGCCGCTGGAAGACGTATACACCAGCCCCGCATTTCCGTCCCATCGCGTTGCTTTTATTAGACTCGGAGGTAAATCGTCGCCGATTAAGGTAATGGGTAACAGCGAATACAGACAACGCTCGCAGCGAGTTTTACATTTTACACGATGCGAACGACGAAGGGAGGATGCTTGTGGCGGTGGGAGGGGAGGGGAGGGGGAGGGAGGCAAATGATTACCATTACCGGCTAGTTTATCCGCTACGATGTCGAGCCGTGCGGATGGCTCTCGATTTTGCATTCACCGTGAGGAAAGACTCTCCTAGGCGGGCGCTCCATTTTCGCTGGGATCGGACCGCCGTTAATTGGTGAAAACCAAATAACGACCTGAAAATAGTGCGCCCATGCATCTGCAAACCCGCTTAATAAGGATAGCTCATCTTAATTCTGCTCGTTCGGAAGAGAGAGAGAGAGAGAGAGAGAGAGAGAGAGAGAGAGAGAGAAAGAGGAGGGGGGAGAGTGGGACGAGACCTCTCTAGTGGCTTTTCGTAAACGTCCAACGTGAGGGGCCAAGTTTCAGATGGTCGACGGCGGCGGCGTCTGCGGCGTCACGGTTTCGTTTTTCAGCACTAATGGCTTTACGTGTCCGCGTGATTGAAGTAAATGCACCGCGATAAATGGATAGTTACCGGTGATAAACGAGCCGCGGAGGGCGAAGATATTTTTTACAGCCGCGAGGTATCTCCTCGAGCGCACATTACTTACCCGCAAAAATGAAGCGAACGCGGTTAAGGAAGTTTGAAATAATTAAGGGAGTGGAGATGAAGTGTTGATGAAGTTCAAGATTGATAACGTTTGGGATCGGCGGCGAATTCAAACGGCGATTTCCGCGACCAGGGCGCGTTTTTGCTTCGCCGGGGCTGGGAAATTCGAAAGAAATTCTCCGCGGCGAAACGATGCGCGATTTTAATTCCGTTCGCGCCATTAAGGACGCTAAACGCGCCGCGTTTCGTACCTTCGTGCAATTGGCCCAAGTTGGAATTTTCGTTCCGCACTACCCCTACGAATTCCGTCGTATCTAAGGGACCACACGAGAAGTGCAAAGAATTTCATTTTATTTGTAGAATTTTGTAATTGAGGAGTAAATCGATATTCTACAGTAATTGGTTATTCTTTCATTTCACGTGTACTATCTACGTGTTAGGAACTAAAATGTATTACTAAGAAAATTTCTTAGTAGTTCTTTAGCAAGATAAATTCTGACAGTCTATTTTCTTTATTAGAAATACAGTAAAATTGAAAAGAATTTACATGAAACACGAAATTATATTTTCCCATACAATGTAGAATTTCAAGACAACATTAAACAGATTATTTTATCTTGATGCTACAGATAATGACTTAATAACATTTTCTTCATGTTAAACTGCCCTTAAAAAATGAGAAAGATTATTTAATATTCGGTTATTTCAATATTAGTCTGCATTTTATCATTATTCTTAATTTCAATGAGCGATGTATTAATTATGTAACTTGACACTAGAATCCGGAAATGACAATCCCCTTTGGATGCCCAAAGGAGTCACTTGAATTTCTTGCGATTCTAATAATTTAAAACTCTTTTTCTCTCTTTGTTTTTTATTAATCATATCAATGATGGCTTTTAAATATGTTAAGAACACAATTTATAATTTACAGACATTTTATATATTTCACAAATAAATTATAATTTTTATAATTTTTTCAAACTCACAAGTTCCTATTACACACATCAAAAGAAACAACTCCGTTAGTACAACTGAATTTTCTGTTATCTAGAAACCAGACGAAAAACTCGATTGTGGGAACAGAAAGATTCTTGTAGGAGATTTCTGCTCAGCCAATTGCTCTCAGTTACCTTAACTGAGTTTTAATGCAGCTGAACGTTCAGACGAGTGTTTTCGGTCACAATAACAGAGATATTATTTCTCGCCAGCGAGTTTTTCCTCTGGTTTCCATTTAGTTACACGACTAAAATTTTTTTTCGTGTAAGATGCGTGATCATAATTACTATTTGCCCTTTATAATTAGTGCAAAAAGTATTGTAGTAAAAATTGCATTAAAATTACAATTTTTACAATGTTTATTGTAACGCGCTTGATTGAAATTATGTAGTAAAAATTACTATCGAAATATAGTGAATTTGACGATCTACCTGGTATATACGATATAAAAAAAATATTCAAGTATTTACTATTATTTTGTAATAAATCAAACGTTCGTAATATTTTTGAACAAATATTATATTATATATAATTTTTATTATAATTCTGTATGATCCAAGATTACAAAAATTTTATTGTAATTTTTACTACGATGTTTTCCACGTGTTCAAACTCAATATCAAGATGATTGGTGAATAGACATAAAATAAAATATGAACTGAATCAGAACTAAAAAAATAAAATTTTAAATAATAGTTTGTATACTGTCCTTATAACACTGACAATTAAATTAAAGAGTCAAAATGACTTTCTTGGCTATATCCGAGGTAAATTATAAAATAATTCATCACAACATCATCGATCATCCCCGTCACCTTTTCTACGTGTTCTTCAAATATCTTAAAAATATCTTAAATATAATTAGAATATCTTAAAATATATCTTAAAAATTTTTTTAAATAATTAATAATTTTTAAATAATCTTAAAATATCTTAAATATAGTTAAAAATTACAAGAATTATTTTTCCTAAACTACGAAAAACAGAAATGACGACAATAAGAAGGAACCAAAATAACTTCATCGCATTCTAGTATTAACTGCAGATAGAATATACATAATAAACAAATATTAAATAATTTAATAATAATTAACTGTAAATATAATTACTGGATAAGTAAGACATAATATAACAAATAAATTTTATTTGTTCTAATTTCTTTATTATTTATTCTTTTCTTGTTAGCATTGGAAAAATGTGTGTATGTTGTGTATAATTTATTTATTTATATATCTAAAAATATATATAATGTGTATTATTGCTCGCGTCCTGGCGTTTTACATTCTCTAAGCTTTCCGATCCAGCATACTGTAACTGGTTGGACCGTCGTGGTATTTTGGATGCTACTTTATGGCACTGACATTCATTCAAGTATGATTATCGGAAAAATGCATGTTAATTAACGTGAGGTCGCTAAGAGTCTAATTAAGTTTTTCTAGAACCGTCAAAATGTTTTACGGAAAATGTAGTATAGGATAAACTCGGATAAGATGGCCATACTTTTTTCAAATGCAAAAAAATCCTTCTCATTGTTATTTCTTAATAGCGTTTAGCATATTACTTCACTGAAGCCTACAGTATATAATACTATCAGAATTAAAAGGAAAATATTTCAGTGAAATTATTCATTACAAAAATATCAAAATATGAATATTGGCTACCTTAGCTAAATATTTAAGACAAGATGTCCATAAAGAATAGATGACCCATATTTTATGTTTAAGATTCTGTATCTATTATTTTATAAAATAATGAAAAAAACATAATTTGACATATTTATTTTAATATGGAACATTTAATACATATTATTTGTGAAAAATATAATACACATATAAAATAGAAATCTCTATTACAAAACTTAAATTCTAAATTCAATTTTTAATCAAAACATATTGCATATAAGATTTAATTATTGTAATATTGAAAGTAATTTTTGAAATATAACGACTTTCGTTTTGTTGTTAGAATAATAGTGAGCCATCTTACCCAAAATGTGAGTAAAAGACAGTTATAATAGTTCTTATAAACAAGTAGTGGAAACGAAAATAAAAATGTATGTTATATTACAATTTATATATCTACTTTATGTATTTAACGTTGATTGCGATAGCTTAACTGTAATTTATTCGACATTATAGCAAGTTTTAGTGGATACATGAGAAATTACAGGTAGTCGAAAGTAAAAATATAATATAATATTCATAATCTTGATATTTCGAAAAATGTACGCACATACACTACGATAAATATCGATTATCTTTGTGACTGATTACACAAACGCAATGTTTTGCAATTATTAGAGAAATTACAGCCTATGGCCATCTTTCCGGTGTGTGTAGCCATAATACTAGAGTTTACCCTAATATTCGATAACGGAAAAGTATGTATCACGCAACAAAACATTGGGCAAAAATGTAAACACCAACTGTACTCGCGTTGTTAATGAACGTTGAGCGATCAAAATATTCGAGACCTTCAAGGCGGTCAGACACACTTTCATGTATTACGGACACTTTTCCGAGTGTTGTCAGTATATTCCGAGCCGGTGAACGACGCGCATGTCACGGAGTGTGTCGATTTATTTGTCATTCCTCTTTAATCTTTATGAGCTACGACGCGTGGAGTCTCGAGAGAACTCCATAGCTTTTGTGCAACATCTTTTGAGAAAAATGTTTACTAAAGTATTAGAGATTACAAGTAAATACTTTATTTAAATATTGTCTAATGTTCCTTGTCATATTTTTTCTTATCTGATACAAACAAAATGGAGTTGGTCGAGAACTCCACGTTATAAATAACGTTGATATATATAAATAACACCGTAGCCTAAGGATTAAAATATTCCGTCGGCCTTTGAGACACTTAATCAGACTCTCGGTATCACGTTATCTAACACCTCATTTAACACGTGTGTTTTCGATTGAATTGCGTCTACGCGAGTGTCAGTGTCAGTGCTATGACGGAGTAGCTAGGATGTTGGCCCGAGAAGTCAGAACGGAGGATGCAAGATACCCGCACACGGACAACGCTGCTTTACATATTCCCAAGTATGTGTAAATTATTATTTATTATATCATTTATTATGGAGGGGATTTTCATTTTCAACGAACACGTTGAAAAACTTACTGCTTTGAAGAACTTACTGCACAGAAAAAAAGATTTGGTTGAATTAACCAAATATCTGGTCGAATATGAACGATCCAGAAATTCCAATTGAAGTAACCCGAATTCTGTTTAAGTTAACAAGATTTTTGGTAGATTAACCAAACATGTTAACCAGACATGTCTAGTTAAATAACCAGACATGTTTAATTAGTCTACCAAAAATCTTGTTAACTTAAACAGAATTCGGGTTAATTCAATCGGAATTTTTGGATCGTTCAGACCAGATATTTGGTTAATTCAACCAAATCTTTTTTTCCGTGTGAGAATAGATACCCGAGTCGAAATTTAGATCGGTATTCATAGTCTATTACCATTCGATAAATAATGGTAAATATTTACTTTTACTTACCTTCCACCAATGGCTTTGACATATATCAAAGTGACATTCAAAGAGTTTTAGCCGTCGCTTGTTGTTCATTAAAAAGTTATCAATAAAAGGAGTTTAACAAATGGAACGTATGTCTTTGACATCGTGTATTTAAGAAGTCTGAAAAATACATTTTTAGTAGAGTGCGGAGTGTAGTCTCCCATCCTGCTGAAAACCTAACCTAATTTAACTCTACAGTATTGTGACAATGTTGGTTGTCAAAAAATAGATACTTACCTGTGTATATTTTAACAACCAACGTAGTCACAATGCTATAGAGTAGAATTAGGTTAGGTTTTTAGCAGGGTGAGAGGGCGCAGCCCCCCACCCAACTAAAAATGTACTTCTCGATTTTTTTATTATAATTTAAGAGAATTTATATTTTTTTTCTAAATATGCGAATTTATTTTTATACTTGTTATACACATAACAAGTGTGTATTGTATTAACAATAATTTATTATTGTATTAACAATAATTTAGTATTGTACGTAACATATTATAAAAAAACAACCATCAAAAAATGATTTAAAGTTGAATTCTTTTGAATGTTACTCAAGGACATTACCTTGATAACATAAGACCAAAGCCATCTTTAACCTAAATATATGTTTGCAGTTGTTTTAATGTAAAAGAACGATAAGGGAGAGTTGGAATATCCCAAGTAGAGAGAGTTAGAACATTTCTAACATCGAAATACCTCTATCACAATTTTGTAATCTATTATGCCAATTTTAATATTATGATTACAAAATGTTAAGTTTTAATTGTTAAGTCTTTTAATAAAGGACTTTTAATTTCAGCTCAATAAATTGATTGGTGGTCAATAAATTTATTGGTGGTAAGGGTAAATATTTACCTAATATGAGGTACACATTGATTTGAACAGCCGAATAATGGTTCGTGAACTTGTAATTAATTATGTTCTCGATCAAAGGTCGTAAATAATTTATAACTGTGAATGCCGGCCTTGTAATCTATTGTTATCACAAGTGAATTGACTCGCACGTATAATAATGTTCCGTGGGCCATAAAGCGTCTCAGTTTGAATTTGCCAACATCTTTTCATTATTTCTATTTAATCTTATTATTGTACGGAATTTATATCTCTATTCATACACACACAGTATCATTGGACATATATCTGTTGCCTTCACAGTTATTACAGTTTTTTATTAATTAGCTTATTTGAGAGCTTCAAATTCCATCGAAACTTGCAACGCTAAAGAAAAAGAAGAGATTAAGAGAATAAATATTGTTTCTCTTACGAATTCACCTTTATTAAATCATTTAATATTTAGTTTATTTAATGTGTGTTTGCTTATCTCACACATACCATATCTGTAGCTGAGTTATACAGGATGTTTGACTCGCACCATACCAGAGCTAATATATAGCTGGAATAGATCGGCGTGAGTAATGGAATTGGTGTCTTTTTTTAAATAACCACGTAAAATTTCGAGTTATTAAATAAAATAGATGGACTAATAAGAACGCGCAACGCGGCAGGCGGGACATACGGCTTGCCGCGGTCGGCAAAGAAAATGGACGCTTTCTCGCGGGCCTATCTCATAGGCCCAGAGGTGAGGACTACGTCTTAGATCTGACACTGCGTGATAGACCCGCGAGCAATCGTTCCTTTTTTTCACTGGCCGTGGCGAACCGTATGTCCTGCCTGCCGTGTTGCGCGTTCTTATTAGTCCATCTATTTTATTTAATAACTCGAAATTTTACGTAGTTGTTTAAAAAAAAGACACCGATTCCATTATTCACCCCGACTTATTGTAGCTATATATATATTAGCTCTGGTATAGTGCGAGTCAGACACTCTGTATAAATAACATGTTCGCCACCACTGTTTATTTATAGGACTGTTCCCACATAGACCATCTCGTTCTTTCCCTTTTTTTCATAAACTCTATAGGAACTCTGTAAAACAGACTTAGTTTGATAATGGATATAGAAAACCACATAAAAATACATGTGACACTGGTCTCTCGTGAAAGATTGTTGCGTCATACACATGAGGCTGGTAACGAACGTGTTCAATTGCTGACTGGCGTTGGGAATGAATATTTAACACAATCAGCAACCATTCATATATCAAAATAAGACAATAGTTTATACAATATTCTATCTTCGAGACTCCTCATTGATTCTGTGAGTTCGGCGGAACTTGCAGAATTAATGTGGAGCCAAAATTTCAACTCGGGGCGTAGCCCCGTGCAGTTACCGTAAACCATCGCGAAGCTTTACCGTAGATTCCGCTCCTTCTACTCTCGAGTGCCACTCTCTCCGTCAGTCGAGTGTAGCAATAAAATCGGGGATAGGGCGTCTTCCCTTTCTACCTTTCCGATAACAGCCTTAATGTGTACAGGTATAACGCGATTCTCTCGACTTTTATTAGCGACGCTTGATTCAATGGGGCCGCTCGCAAATCGTAAATGCGATCGTTACGCGGGATGGTGGTCCGGCGCGAGTCCAATGAAATCCCTCTGTCGTTTCTCTCGTTCCTTTTCTCTGTCGATCTCCGCTCCCAATCTGCGCACCGTAAGTCAATTATTGACTGCGAATGGAGGGTTGAAAAAAGGTTCTCGTTCGGAGCCTCCGTCAAGTCCTCCAGTCAAGTCCAGACGCGCCTATGCACGTAGTTATGGAATTCACGTTGAAATTAACGTTCCCAAGACGGGTAGACCAATTCAGAGAAGAAGATGGATTGTGGAATAATCGGCCGGTAGATTGCGAGCGGCCGAAATTAGCGTGGATTCTTGAGCTACTCGATTTCATAACATTGCTGACGTGGCGTGCGCGCATTCAGCTTTGCTACTTAAAATTGCTATCTTGCTTGAGCCCGCGAGTCTAACGAGGAAAGCACCGAATTTAAATGCCGTTCAAGATGTGCAACTCATCCTCTGCAGATCGCCGTATACTTTTGAAATGACTCAAATAGAAGGAATGACCTTTCTCTAATCACTATTCTCTAAAGTGAAATTTCACTCAAAAGGAAAAAGTCGACTCACTTGAATTCGAGTAATTTTACTTATATAGAGTGAATTCTCCACTCCGAATCGTCCGGTGAATATTTTCTCTCAAGGAAGTGAATTGCAAAGTGAATTCGCACTAATCGAGTGGAATATTCACACATATTGTTAAAATTCAGTTTAAGTTTTTGAGAGAATTCATTCTTACGATTTTGAGTGGCAGTATTTTCATTATTGCTTCGAGTGAAAATATTGCTGTTTTTCATTTCTTTTGAGTGAAATTTCACTCCAAGAAATTTAGAGAGTAAACTGACCAGAAATTTTGGTACTGGGTTACTAGGTTACTGGGTAGTTTTTGGTAAGTTTAAACGATGCTTGCTTCGTCAGTAATTGAACAATAAAATAGTTATTTTCTAATTAGTTTCTAATCAAACTTTTTCTTTCTACAAAATTCAAGCAAATAATTTTTATCTTCGAGTAGAAAAAGCGATCTGTTCTTAGTCAGTAACTAGCCAGAAATTTTAGTTAGGTTAGGTTTCGCCCAGTGTAGATGACGATTGCTTCGCCAGTAAAACTGGACAGTAAAATTAGTCAGTTTCTAACCAATTTTCGACTATCTAACCAAACTTTCTTTTGTGCAAAATTCTGTCAAATAGTTTTTCATTGTTCGATTTTTTATGTTTTAAAATATTATATTTTATTATTCAATATTATATTTTATTCAATATAAAGATAACAATATCAATATAAAACTCATGTTTCAGAAGGTAGAATCTTTTCATGTATGTGTGCAAATTCATTCATTATTGAACCAATTTTCTCTCGACATTGTTTCATTTGGGGAGGGAAAGAAAAAGGATTATGGGGTTACCGGAAGTAAGTTCTCTGTAATCAAGAGACAGCAACGACCGCGGGGGACCGATGAGAAACGTAATCAGAGGGAAACGTGCAGCGTTGGCGCGATGAGGCGCGTTTCAGCGACGCACACGACACCGCGATGCAAAATGCAGCTCCGATTCGACTTGGTTTCGAAACGGGGGCTGCTGTCGTTGTTGTTTGCATCCCGATTGAGTCATTGTAACGGGCCAAATTGACATCAGAACTATGCAGCGTGTTCTGAAAGCTGCGGCCGAAGCTTTTGTAGACCTACTCATTCGCAACCGTCACCCATGCGCGCACCATGTTTCCCGAGCATTTGTACCATCTACCCGGTCATGAATCGCGTCCACGGGTGGTACGGTCGCCGGCGATTCTCTTGGAGCAGTGCTTCGAAATCGGAATTTTGATCATCGTGCCGATTCGATAAATCGTCATGTTTTGTCATCTCGACGACGCCGATCTTTCATAAACGATGTACATTTCGTTTTATCGTGCGCGCTGTTTCTCCACGTTCTCTGACAAAAGATTTCCCGTAAAAATAGCCGCGAACGCTAAATTAACTCGGACAGACGTTCTCGAAGTACATCGTGGGGATTTATCGATTGGCAATATGGTGCGCCGCACTTGAAAATATCGATACACGTTGCTGCTAAGCGCGTTAATATTTCTTAAACGAATTATTGTTTTAGCCGTTATCGTGATGAAATTTTAATCATGGATTGAGGTTCACGAGATCTTGAAATATTCACGTGAGGGGGAAAAGTGACTTGGAACTTTTAAAAGCCGTTTCTCTACTGACATCTTTACAAATTTATAAGCTATTTTCTTATTCTTATTTTATTATTCTATTATTTTTATTTTACGTTATTATCCTTATTTTATTAGAACTTGAGCTACTGTTATTTCTTAAAATTTTAAACTATTATATTAATTAACTATTATATTATATTAATTATTGCATTATATTATTTTCTATCATATTAATTTTAAAAAATTAATTAATAATTAATTAATTAATTAAAAATTAACAATAGAAATTTTCCGTGAAAAGTAGATTACATGTCAGAA
Organism: Odontomachus brunneus; assembly: GCF_010583005.1. NCBI lineage: Eukaryota > Metazoa > Arthropoda > Insecta > Hymenoptera > Formicidae > Odontomachus > Odontomachus brunneus. The sequence goes on from NW_022639602.1 coordinate 100,424, forward strand.
ATTAGTTAGTTTTTATTATTTAGTCTTCGCTATACATAGTAACTGTTAGATTGAATAAAAAATAATATTAAGATATAATTGATTAATTATATAATCTTATAATCTATCTATAATCATCTTATTAATTTTATTAACCGAATCTTATTAATCATTATATCGATAATTCAATTGTTTAATAAATGGTCTTATTAAAACACTGTTTTCTGGATCAAAACTAGCCACAAGTTAGTCAAATCAAATAGACTGGTAATTGATAGTTAGATTATGCCCAATCAAAACCCGCAATATTCTAGTTCTTACTTCCTGATCAACAATTTGTCAGATATTAATCAGTACAAAATAATTAGTGAATAATAGCTAGTTTATATCTATTTATAAAATTAACAGATATTGAAGAATGTCGAATAGTGTTTGAAGTTAATCCTATAATTCTTGATTTTATTATTTTTTTTTAACAAATCCATCATAGCAAATTTTGAAAACACAGAAATGAAAAAGAAAATTTACATATCTAAAAATAGTTAAGAAATATATGTATTTTTATATAAATAATATGTATTTTTATATAAATATATGTATTTTTATATAAACTATACATTAATACTTTATATTTTTGCGAGTATTTATGTATAAAATATTTTAAGGGCTATATAACACAATACTAAATGTTTCGATTAATTTTCAGTTTTCTTCAATAGCTATTCTTTACCGAAATTCGGTTAAGTATAAATTTAATAAATTTCTGTATTCTTTAGAATACAGAATTTCTATAATTTCTTTAAAATAGATAATAATATTGAATAGAGTTGAAAAAAAACGATAGAAACGTTTAGTGTTGTGTTAACAATTAAAAAGAAAAGAATTGACTAAAAATTGACGATAATCGTCTAGAAACTAGTTTCACTAATCAGTTGCTATAGAAACTCGTCTAGTTACTATAGAAACAAGCGTCGATCAAACTGAGTAGAATCTAGACAATAATACACTGGACGGTAATCACAATTTTTAGTCCAATTAGTGACTATTAAATATAAGAGTAAACGTTTTTTATTAGAAATTGATTAGAAATTGATAACAGCTATCTAGAAACTGGCTAGTTTCTCTATCTGATTATTATCAAAATAATGATCCCGATCAGTTATCTATTTAGCTTGTACAAGGTGACGTTATCGGATTATGATAAGTCATATAACACAACATGACAATCAAGACCTTATTACTAGTAAAGCTTATCAATAATTAGAACCTTGTTAATAATTAGCCGATTAATTAGGAACCGATAATATCGGCTTATACAAACCATATAACTGATTGGAATCGACCTAATTAGAACTATGAGATAAACTTCTAGTCGAAAATATTCTTCTCTATCTAATAATATCCTCCTCTATCTAATTTTTTTGTTCTTTTTTATTGCCATTCTGTTACATTCTTTCGTTCGTGAAGCTGCGATTTCATGTTATGTTCTTGTTTGCAAATTAATATTATTGAAATAGCAGAGTGCCTCCGTTTCTGTAAATCGGGCACTCTAAATTCCCGTGAAGATCGTTTTTACCAAAAAGGCAACCGGTGGAGTTATTATTAGGTATTTTCCTCCGCAAGATATTTCCCCCTATAACGCATTACGTTTCTGCAATAGACGATTCATTTATTTTTATATCCTACACAGAAAGTCGATTGTAGACTGCAGACGGTCCTCGACTTATCGACCCGAGCACTTCGCCTTATAAAATTTAACGTCGTCGCGAGACTCCTTATTGCCGGTCTTTCGTTGGCCATGATTTGTATTCGATGCCATAACTGCCCTCTTCTCCCTCTCCCCCTCTCTCTCTCTCTTCCCCCTCTCCTCCTCTCTCTCTCTCTCTCTCGACGTCGCCTTCCTGTCTGGATCAAATGCGACGATATCGATGTCACTCTTCCTTCTCTTCCCCTCTTCTCTCTTTTTCTTTCTCGCTCCACTCCTACCTCTTTCGCTTCTTCCATTCTCTTATTCAATATGCGCTCTTCGAACGATGCAGACATTCGCCTTTGATGCGAATGAGCGGTGTTGTATCGCGGCTGCTGCAGTTATTGTGCAATGCGCTTCCTACGATTTTCGACGGGTAACCCACCCGAGTCCTCTCCGACTCGCGGCTGCTGCCGAAACTCGGAGACACACCGGAGCTCTCTGGTCTCTGCGATTATTTAATTCGCGATTAGGACCAGCCAACCTGACGATCGATACTCGCTATTAAATAAGCAAAGCGAGCTCTCTCGAATTGGCACCATCTCTAGTTCTTGTTACCGTCTCAATCTGATGGCCGCGTAGCACTGCGTAATTTGTCGCCCTTATCGTCGTTCCCGACGCTATGTCGATGTAATTGAATTTCGTGAGATCTAATCGTTTCGCTAATGGCATCGGTAAGTCGGTCGCGCCTTCGGCTTTTATTTCCGACTGCGAACGCTAATAAAAACGAAGCGTCTCCGTTGTCTTCGTTTCTTCTAATGGCTCCTTTCCTGCTTCTTCTTCTTCTTCTTCTTCTTCTCCTTCACCCCTCCTTTTTTTTTCACGCCCGCTGGGCAGTGTCTCGGGGCGACCCTTTAACTCATCCCTTCGCAGATCCACCCGTCCGCTTTTCTCTCCTGCTTTCCCTCCGGGGCTCTCCCCCGGGACGGGCCACCATCATAACAGCGTTTTCTCGCGTGCACATGGAATACAAAGCGTCGTCGAATCTACGAGTCCCAGGAGCGGCGGCACGACTTCGTCCTGCGAACGGGATACAGCCGGGGCGCATTTTGCTACCTACCGGGATCGGGAGTTATCGCCAAATGGAAGGAAGCAACGGCCCAATTGCATTTCCCGCGCGCGTTCTCCTCTTCTTCGGCCACTTCTAATCCGTTGCTTCTTCAGCCGTGCTTTTGCATGCCGCTCGTGTCAGCGGCCGTATTCGCGCCTCAAAACTGACTGTAACCTAACTTAACCCGGCTATGACTTCGATGAATTCAGACGATTCAGTATCCCGTAAAAATATGAAATAATATCGCCCGATAAATTTCTCATTATATCACTGGCAGAGAAAGAAATAATTAATCTAACTGAAATTATAGTCAGTTTCGGCACTGTATCTTATTGGTGTTCTAACAAAAAAGTTATACTAGCAATATGCATATAAAGTTCTTGAATAGAAAATTAAACAATTTCTAACCAGCAATTGACTAAAATTCTGGTTTCTAGATAATGTGAAACTAATTAGTTTGAACAACGCTTAGTTCGCCAATAATTGGTTGGTAAAACCAGACGCGATTTCTGAGCGATTTCTAAACAGTTTTTAACCAGTTTCTGTCCAGTTTATAACTAATTTTTTTAGCAAAAAGCTCAAATAGCTTTTATCGTTCGATTCTGTATTGTAAAATATTACACACAAAAAAAGTATTCATATTGAATGTGAATTGACACAACCAAATTTATATATGAATCAACCATATTCTGTTTTTCCTATATATTTTTTATTATTCAATAGACAATATAAAAATAACGTGAAATTCCCGTTTCAGAACGTAGTTTTTTTACGTGCATTCCTTTTTTCATTACTGAAATAGTTGTAGCTTTATTTTTAATTATTTCCTTTTTCTGGCTGGTAAGTGACCAGGAAACACCAGCCACTATTTTCCGAGCCTTCACTAGACAAAGAGAAACTGCTCAACTTGTTATCTTTTATTGCCTAGAGTCTGGCCCGTGTAACTGCTCAAGAAACACTGACCACTACTTTCCTGGTCCGAACTTTGTAATAAAAATTCTAGCCAGAAAAAACTAGCCGGTTTCTGACTGATGATCAATATTTTTTGGGAATTTTGCTCTATTTGAGTCATTAATAATATCGTAACACTTAATCCAAAAATGCTTATCTTGACTGCGATTTTTTATTATGTGATTATAGCTACAAACACTTTTCTCAGCATAAAAATAATTCACGTCACCTCGACTGCGCCACATTAATCAGATATATCTTTGTTATTTTTACACACGCTTCACCGTTGAATTTTAGAAAGTTGACCTTTTGAAAATTTCATTCATTGGTGAGACGAATTAACTGTAAATGTCGCTGATGCGTCTGTGCTTTTAGCTTTAAGAGACATGCAGACGTACTTACCTACGCAGCTCGCTGGGTTTGTCTGGCACAATTTATTACGTTTGATCATAAGCCGAACGTAAACATTTCGCGCGTGTGCGCGGTTCACTGCCGTGTAATCACTCTCGCCGTATACATCTTAACCTTTGCCGCCTTCTGCTACTCGCTCCTTACTCATTCGCGATGAAATTACAGGTGTTCCACGCGGTATCTACATGATGTGCTTTATTTAGGGTTTAATATAGTAAATCCGTCCTAATTTCGCGTTCACGTTCGCCCCGCTCTCTAAAGTACAATTTGTGTATTCTTCATTAAAATGTTATCTTTATAACTGATGGTTCAATCATAAATACAGCACTGCAGTCATTGAAACCTCGCTGAAAGGGATCGTCAGTTAACGGTAGCCACTACATTATTAATGCACACTATTAATGTATTTTACAAAGATACATTAATAATGAAGCATGCATTGAATGAAGTTGCAGTGCTTTAAGTTGTTATAGTTAATACATAGAAAAAAAAGAATATTTTTATTTTTGACATTTTAAAAATAAGATTAATGTTAAAAGGAGATTATATGGCAAACAAAGATAGATTAATCTTCAATCATGATGAATATAGTAAAATTAACATAATCATCTTCTCATAGAATATTAAAATTTTATTTCGTTCAACACCATATAATCTGACTTTAACATTAATTTTATTTGTAAAATGTCAACAATAAAGATATTTTCCAAACGAGAATATTCTTTTTTCTGTGTACTTACCACTTTAAACCACCAGCTATAACCGTTTCAGTAAGAGATAAACCGATCGTGCTTTATAGAGCAAGGTTAAAAGAGCACGTTCTCCTTTGCAAGCGCAAACCCGACTCAATTCGGGGAGCTTTTATCGGCCGGTGTAGATTTCGAACTCGTCATCGGGGAGAGACACTTTCTCGCCGCGTCGTGCGCGGACCACGAAGCGACAGTTCGTATTTTCCCATGTATTTTATTATCGCGCTTTCGCGCAATAGAAATTGTCCCCACATACGAGTGCATGCAGCATCGGCTCGCACGATGTACACGACGGCGAAGCCTCAAACCGGCGGGATTTATTTCTCGTTATCGACACGTCGAATATTTTCCTCGTTATAAGCCCGCGCTCGTAGGCACGTCGACGCAGATAACGCCATCAAAGATGACCGTTTCGATAGTGTCGAAGCGAGTAGGATATTGGCGGCGGCGGCTTTCATTCCCGGATGTCGCGGCCGCGATGTACGCGTGACTTACGCCCCGCAAAGATAACAGCGCTCTCGAAAACTGGCGAAATGAAAATTCGGCCGGCGCTGTGTGTTTCGTGCCCGATATCGACATGACCGATCCCGCGAGAGTCTGTCAATCGTCAGGGCGGAATAATAGCCGGTGTAACGTTCTTTCCGTTCGGACTAGAAATTCTCGCGACAGTTTGCGTCACGTGCAAACGTATTTCACTCGGTGCTGGTATCGATCGTTGGAATTTTGAGAGCTCGCGGGTGCGTTCTCGCGATCTCACCGAAATCCTGTTACACAGGATCAGAGAACAGTAATTCGCAATCGTACTACAATAAACACACATGGAAGATACAATTTTACGGACGATAATTTGTTTTACGTGTCTTCTTCATGTTTGTTTTCCATTAGTAATATGTACGAGAGTCAATAACGCACTGCGAGAAAAAAAATGGTCGGAGTAACTGTAATCTCACTTTATTTTATAGTTATTCTTACCTTCAAACATACTTTTGTAGTTATTCTAAATATGCAAGTTATAATAGAATATAGATTTATAATCATTATACCTATTAAACATATATTTATATAATCGTATTTTATAGTAGTCGTAAATTAAAACGAGTCTTTCGCATAGTAAAACGTACCACAAAATATAGTTACAAGAAATAACTATACGCAACAGTAATACAAATGTAGCCATATATCCAACTAACAATTGATTACATTCTTTTTTTTACTTTGGTTTTTCTTAAGGTATTAGTGTAAGACAATTTTGTTTGAAATTAACCATTTAATTGATTTAATCACGGAAAAAAAGATTTGCTAATATATGGACTGAAAATATTAACTGCAAAAGCAAATTTTCTTGCTTTTATAGTAAAAGTTATTTAGTTGTGATAGCTAAATAACTTTTACTATGAAAACAAGAAAATTTGCTCCTACAATTAATATTTTTAATTATCCATATATTAGCAAATCTTTTTCTCCGTGATGTAATATTATATTTAAAATGTAGGTTTATACCATAATGAGGATTCGAAACCGGAACATTCTGAAATCATGCGTCAGACTTATGTATTACGTCAATCCTTCTACTGATATATAAATGTATTTCGAATTATCCATATATAACTCTCTCTCTCTTTCTCTCTAGCGTGGTTATATAATTTTTCAATAATATAATACTACAAAAAGTAAATAATTAAAGCATTAAATTAAAGCATATCGGCGTGAAGAACGGCAGAAACAGCTCTGTAAGATTAATTTCTTCACTAGACATCCTGTAGACATCCTCTAATTAAATTTACAATGTTTACATGTGATAATATTTTCGGCTTTGTTTTATCAAATGTATATGGTAATTTATATACCAGTTACACGTATAGTTATATGTACTATTTATGTGGTTACATACGTTTTCTACATATGTTTGTTCATTTCATTATTTTCTTTGTCATTATTACCATTACGTACAATAAAACACTCTATAAGAATTTAATTACGTGTATCACAATATTTGTCATATATCTCGATTGTGTTTAGTATATAAAATGATCAATTTCTCTTACTATTCCATATATTTTACTATTTTTACACTTAAAATCATCATAAAATTCAAGGTAAAAGATTTACATTGGTTACACTATATTATTATTATTACCAACATTATAATAACACTTATTATAATATACTAACTTACTATGACATTCTTGCCTGTAATTTTTTTAACATGTCATTATAGTTTCAAATATCATATTTTTTTTTTTCAGTATACGTCGGACTTCGTGTCTGCCGTCGTAACTGCCGCGAGAGCTTCCCCTTTTTCTTTCGAAAAATTTCCGCAACGTTGAAGACCAGCCTCCGTGAAATGAACGTGAAAGACCGTGTCGATAACACGTCCCGGCCTTAATTAATTCGCACGATCTATGGCTCGTGAAGGGAAGGTTCTTCGGTAGCCTTGAGCCATTTTTTTATCTATCACGCGCTAACCTCAACCGTCCGCTCTTTCTTGAAACACACCGAACTCGATTAAGCTTCTTGTTTGGGTGCAACGCGCGCGCGCGCGCGTGTGCGCACGGTTACTCTCCCGGTCAGAAATGCCAAACTAATTTAAAACTGTTCATCGTTAGGTGGCGCATGAATGGAAGAATGTTTCTGGCAGTTTAATTTGATGTAAAAATGCCCGGGCGGCAACTTCAATTTAGAAGTAATTAACAAACCGCATAGATTCGTCATTGCTCCCGCATAGTTTACGGCGCGACAGGCGCCAAATAAATGATGATTCCAGCCGCCTCATAATTAGGCTCCGTTCGTTAAACTGAGAGATTGGTGCGCGTCAACTATTATTCTAAAAACTGCCCATAAATATTCCGCGATTCTGCGAGAAAAAAAATACTATCTGTCCAGATAGACAGGTGCACATAACTTTGTAAGCAACTTTGCTAATCGATTTTTAAAGATTGCGTTCTTTGGCTCATACAGCATTCATATTTGTTGTATAGAATGATAAAATAGAAATCCAGAAGTGAAGTGAAATGAGAGAAAAAATATTTAAAAAATAAAAATACTTATATTCACGACGCGGGAGTATTATAATAACATATTTACTTCTAATAACTTCAAGTGTTTTTTTTTTTAATAAAAAAATATAACGGAACCAACGTGGCATGGGCTGAGCATTTTATTCAATTATAATTTATGTTTTTTATCTCTCGACTCGTCATTGACGTAGGTTAGCGCCAGACGTGGACTTGCTCTCTTCGTCTTTTGAACTTTTTATTTGTTTTTTATGTACTTTTTTTACCATCCCATTTTTGTACCACTACTAAAGAGGATTCATTGAAGAACCGAAACGCGTTTGATACTTTAATTTTTATAGAATAAATACTTCCTTCATATATCCAGAGAACATACATTACTTCTAATAGTTTCAGGTAGTTTCATTACTACTCCATCCATGAATTGGCTCTTACAGGCCCTTTTCCTTTTTTTTTCTCCGATTTTAGAAAATATACATTTTCTTAAGCTTTTTTCTTCTTAAAACTTAAGCTTTTTTATGTGAACAATTGTTTATTCCATTTAAATAATAGAATTTAAATTTAAGTAAATATGTTATCAATACCTGTTGAATAAATCATTTTTATTCTTCAGATGTTTGTTCTTTCAGTGTACAAAAAGAATGACGAAAGTTTCTTTGAAACAACATGTCATGTAAAATGCAGTGTGAAGATCTGAGTGTAACTTTTCAGTTACTTTGCAGCTGCATCAGTATGACAAAAAAATTTGCATTATTGTTTGATGTAAATTTCATGATTAATTCAATACATTATATTTGCCTCACAAATGTAATTAAAAAACTTCTCTGCACGAAAGAGACATTGTAGCAAAAATTACAAGACAATTTTTGTAATCTTGGACCATATAAAATTGTGACTTAGACTTACTATATATTTGTTTAAAAATGTTATGCACGTTTGACGTTTTATCACAGAATTATTGTAATTACTTGAATGATTCTTTTTTATATCGTATATCAAGTAGATCGTGAAATTTACTACTACTGTAACTTCTACTGTACTTCTACTGTAACTTACACTACAATTTCATTATAGTCCAGCTTTACAGAAAACATTATAAAAAGAAATATAATTTTAACGCAATTTTTACTACAATATTTTCTCCGTGTAAAGTTTTCATTATCGATCTTTCACATCGCGGTAATCAAGAAAGTCTATCTAGGTGTCTATCTATATTTATTCGTATATCTATATCTATTTTACCTTTTACCTGTTCTTTGATGTTTTTAGAGCGTTTTAAAAATTAAGCAGGCTATCTCGGTAATTCAGTCGAGTATCTTAAACATCTTTCTCCGTAGAGATATAACGTTTGGGTTCCCCGAGAAGAAAAAAAGAATATTTCATTAGAGAAACGAGTCCGTTATTTTTTACGTTGCAAAAAAGGTCGAGGCCCGCGCTCCCCTTTGTCTATTTAATTTTAAGAGACAATTCAGATTGGAATGCCGGAAGTGAGTCGCGGCAGGTGTCTTCATCGTCATCCCTCGGTCTTTTTCCGGGTAATCTGTACCAGCATCGCTGTCGAGTGGAACTGTTCAAGATGTAGGTGTGATAACGAACTAATACGGGTTACGGTGTAATCTGCATAATAATGCGCGGGCGTTATTGGCCCGTGGATTTCTCTTCGGCTGCATACAGATTCAAAATTACTGAGACGCTTCCGAGCTTCTCGTCGCACGCGTGACGGTAGAAGTTGAATCAGTGCGCCCCGGAATTTGAGCTTTCTTTCCCTCCCGTCGTGGATCGCCGCTGAATTCTAATGGCTCCTAAAGACACCCGCGACTTCACTGCGGCCTGGAAATTTATTCCGCGTGTTCTCTCTCGCCAGTCTTACTTACAATTTAATTACGATACGTACTCGTCGAAAAAGACTGCGCTAACGTCGGGCGAGTTGCTTTTTTCTCAGCGAAAACCAGTCGGCTCTTTTATCCTCGAGAGGCGAAACAGTCAAGAAGACTGCATGATTAAGGGGACCTTTCTTGTCACCTGATAAATTGTAGTCCGGGATTCGTCTGATTACACGAATTAACTGGATATTTACGCAAGGCGAGTCAATAACTGTTGCTACCTTGAATACCTACGAAGCAAAAAACGAAAGTGCTTTTCAAATTTTCGAAGTTATTAAAAAGCTTTTTATGGTGGTTACGCTTTTTTTTAAGAATAGCTTTGAAGATCCTAAAGTCATTGTTTTTCGTTTCAAAGATATTTGCTTGAGCTTAAAATTTAAATAGAGTGGGATATCTTTTGCAAGGTAAAAAATAACGGGCTCGTTTGTTTAACGAAACATTTATTTTTTCGAGGAGCTCAAACTGGTGGCAATGGTTGCTGACTCACTTTGCACATCGATTATATTATACCAAAACTATAAACAGATGAGTGAAATTGGACGCTAAAAAATTGGGCAGAAAAGCAAAAGTACACTCGCCCGTCCACTTTTCCACGCTCTTTAACTCGCTCCATCCGAAACTATAAAACAGATACTCGTATGCCTCATCAATTCACCTTTTCTGCAGCGTGAGAGCTCTTAACTTTAATCCCATTTATCATCCAATTCTATTCGACCCTGCCGTTGCTATATATTTATTAAGTTCGCCGTGAAATATCGCATAAAGTAATTATTAAAGTTAAATAGACATCATGGAGAGAATCGGGTCTCTCCTTGGGAAAACTTACCACTCGAGATCGATTTTAATATCCTTCGGAGATATCGCGACTGGAATTTCCGAGGTATGCGCCGCCGATGTACTGGATAAACTTCATTACAAAGTTGCCTCGTACCCCCCCTCCCCCATTCTCCCTCCATGTACAGCCGAGTAATTTTAATTGCTAATCCTAGAAAATTTTTCCGCATCGTTGCACCGCCCGCTACAATCCGAGGAATTTCTCGATGCGTTATTAAACGTCTTTTATCATCTGGCATTGTACGTCTACGATTTCACGCCGATTTCTTTTCTCTCTCTCTCTCTCTCTCTCTCTCTCTCTCTCTCTCTCTTTTTCTGTTTTTTTTTGTTTCTTTTTCTTTTTCGACACGACTAAACCCATTGCAGATTTACGGCCGCGCGCTAATACCACTTTGAATGTCTGATACGTTGTAATTCCGGAAACTCCGCAGTCGAGCTCCCACTTCCGGCGGTGCCGTTGGGAAGTTCGCCGATAACACTATGTTGCGGGAGAGACAACCCAACCCGAATGCTGTCTCTCTTTCTCTGTCTCTGTCCCTCTTGCTCCCCTTCTCACTTCTCCCCTCTCTCTCTCTTTCTCTCTTCCTCCTTTCTCTCTTCACTCTCTCTTTCTCTCTCTCCTCCCTCTTTTCCCTCCCATGACCGGTTGATTTGTGTTTAATTTCTTGATGCTATTTCGGTTTTTATTCCGCTCCTCAACTCGGCACAAAGCTCTTTTGCCGTCGCGTCACGAATCAGTCCTTAATTCATGTTTCCGGTATTCGTTAATTGCGCGTAGCTATCACAAATTGAATTTGTCTTCTTCTTGTTATATGTATTGCAGGCGTCTTTTTTCGACATACTTCAACTTACAGTCGGCACATTGCGCGTTATCCTTAGCGTTATCTCATGTCACACATCTGTCACGTCTGTCGCGAGTGTCTCGCTAGTGTAATTGTTCAAGGCGATTATTTTATCTCGTGAAAATCTCACACTGCAGATTTCTTGATGCGTCGCACGTGAGATAAGAGCACCAATGCCTGGGCGTATATACTTACTTCTGCATATTCTTATTTGCTCTTAATATGAGCATTTAAATTTTCAACATAGCATATATATATATATATATATATATATATATATATATATATATATATATATATATA
>NW_022639602.1:112197-124387 GCF_010583005.1 Odontomachus brunneus
ATATATATATATATATATATATATATATATATATATATATATATATATATATACAGGGTGTCTCATACTCTCTTCCGGGCATTTTGTGGGAACATAGAATAGGTCGGGGTGAATATAAAAGTCCTATACCGTTTTGCGATATTTGCAATAATTATCGAGATATTAATTGTAGAAAATTTGAATGATCATGCAGAATGGTAAATGAGTAATAGTAGCGACGACTACCGTCGTGTACTTATACTTTAGGTCAAATTGAACAAAAAAGTCCTCTACCATTTTCCAAATAATCACATAGATTTTTAATTATTAATTAAAGAAGATTATTGCACGATTTTGCGTTGATAATGTACTCATCTTCTTTAATTAATAATTAAAAATCTATGTGATTATTTGCAAAATGGTAGAGGACTTTTTTGTTCAATTTAACCTAAAGTATAAGTACACGACGGCAGTCGTCGCTACTATAACTCATTTACCATATTCTGCATGATCATTTACAAATTTTCTACAATTAATATCTCGATAATTATTGCGAATATCGTAAAACGGTATAGGACTTTTATGTTCACCGCAACCTGTTCTACATTCCCACAAAATACCCGGAGGAGAGTGTGAGACACCCTGTATATACACACACACACATATTCAGTATATACATAAACTTATATTTTCAACTGCTTAAAGAGCAAATCCGTTTTTGTTGATGTTATCTGTAACAAATCATTTCGCGCGTATTTCGAGTTAATTGGAGTTTGCAAAACAACTTTATTTAATTTTACGAACCAAAGTATACAGTTATTCAACAGATGATAAAGAAATATTTTTGTTTGTTTCATGGAGACGTGCACTTCCATTAAGTCTGAATGCAAATATCCGTAATGAGAAACATGTTATTATGCATCACATAATTTAAATTTTCCTCTTTATATCGGTAACTGTATATATTTTTGATAGAATACATATTGATACAAATTACATATATCTTTATATATATGTACTTATATCTGTAATATTTTATTATAATTATTTGAATGGTTGTAGAGATTAAATATTCCAGATATTTCAATGAACATTGTTGCTTTAGTTAACTTGCTGAGACAATTAATTATTTAGTTACAATAAAATCCGTTAATATACCAAATTTGCTTTGATACAGCAGAAAAATGATATGTTGCATCATATTTTTTAGGACTAATTATTTTAGGACTAAATACGATTGTGATAGACAATTGTATTTGCTGTAACCACGAATCTGTCGTATATACTATAACATCAAACTTTATTAGGTGCAACCATAAATCTTACACAAATCTTATATAGTGATTCAGTTACTGCAACATAGTAAATTGATTGTCAGTATATTACGATTGTAGATTTCTTAAGTTAATCAGACTTCCGATTGTGACAGCAAATCTTTTTTTTTCCTGGTCACATTGTTTTATCTAGTCACAAGCGCTATTTTGCACATCAATTTTCACGACATTTAGTCATAAATGAAACTGACGCCGCATAAAATAATCATGATTGCGAGGCATTACTCACGAGTTTGATCAGTAATAATCGGTTATGACAGAAGCCGAAGTAACAATGCACGGAGTAAATACTTGGGAGTAAAGGACTTTTTATTATACTTTTATGTAGTTGATTAAAGCATAATGAAGTTACTTACATTTTTCTTGAACATTTGTGTTGCATTTGTGACGCCAGATATCTCATACATTATCACTTTAATTCTTGTCACAGCTGATTATCGCGAAAGCCCGTGAGTAGTGGTTCGCAATTGTGATCATTTGATGCGCTCCTAATTTCATCGGAGAAAAAGGGTAAAAACCGTTGTCCAAGCAAATATATCATGGCACCATGGATACCATTCCCTAGATCGACAATTATACAATTTTTGACTTTATGCGTGTACGAATAAGGTTAGAACTATTATAATAAAAGCCGTTATACTCCTACCAAATTAGAGTTACTTATCCGATTTTCAGTCTTAAGTATGTCTTCAGTCCTCAGTCTTAATTATGTGTAAAGCCGAAAATCTTGTAATTCTCGATCCAGGGAATAGTAAGATAAGAATGGTAAGATCTAAGAAAGACACAATGAATCTGAATACGTGGAAATGTGTGGGCTTCGTTGAAAATTTTTAGTAATTCCCGATTTAGAGAATAGCGAAGTATATTTCGAATCTGGTGTACACAAATGTTTTCGCGAGGGAGTGGAGAAATCTGAGCGTGTTTTCCGTGAGATTTAATGCATGTGTACGAGTAGCTTATGACATTTAGAAATATCATGGAGCACAGTAAGGAAGTTACAATGAATCGCTTAAAGCTTTTCTGAAAAGTTTAAACTCGTTAAACAATTCGTCAAAGTTCAAACGGTTGAATTTATAAATGGGCCACGTCATTCTTATTTTCTGATGGTATTACTCCTACGTTATCCGCCTGTTATCGGAAGATGCATATTTGATACACACACACACGTTCTTTCACATGAAATGTTGATGGGAACAGGAGGCAAACGGTAGCCAGAGAGCATCGCGTTTCGTAAAATGTCAGGAAATGTCAGAAGTTAAATCTGGAGGTATCTATAATTGTAGGATCGCGATAGTGCAGCTTCGCGTGCATTAATGAATCTCGCGTTATTCGAATAACGCTCGTGTAGGCGTGCGCTCGCATGCCGATACGTTCGAATCGAATTATTACAGTTGACCACTTTTCCGACGTGCTCGTCAATCATTCAGAATCCAAATTAAAAGCGTGAAAAAAAATGTTATAAATTTAATCGAATATTTCTCACGCGTCTTTCGTGCACGCTACGTTAACGACAAAAAAAATAAAACGTCAGTTTGCTGCAATGAATGTTTGACTGGATATAAATGTCAAAACTTGTCGACCGAAGCGACGTGAAAAAATTATTACTTACCTGCCCCGCGAAACAGAGAAACATTTTTTAATCAGTGTTATTTATGCATGCTGTAACTCTGCGTATTTAACGCGGCAACCACCGGTAAACCACAAGGTGGGGTATGACTCTGTACTCCACAATTTTTTTCAATAATTCCGTCATCAGTTCCTGCCACCAAGATTTAAACTGTAAACTTTTCGTCATGTAAACTTTCCAAATAATTAAAACTAATCAAAATATCAATATTTATTGATTAAATATATTTTATTGATTAAAAAAGTAACTTATTGATTAAAAAAAGCCCAAATTATTATATGAACAAAACATCAGAATTCTCAGACCTGCAAACTTGAATTTTCAGTCTTGTGAGTCTTTCTCTTTTTATTTGAAATAAAAGTGATAAAAGTGGATGTTTGACTAAGCAGAATTTGATCAGTGATAATCATAAAAATTACAACTTAAACGATCTAAATTAAAAACTGATGAAAATGATGCAGTCTAACATAACTTGTTACAGTAAATTACTCGATAATTTCGAAAAGCTAGTAAAATGATGATTTAGAAAAAAATTTTAGTATAAAGCTCAAAAAGAGCATTTAGTCTTTAAGATGAGTAAGAGGCTTTAACTCATATTTTCCATAAAATATTTTGATACTGAATATTGGTATACTATATATGGCATATGGTAATTAAGAAACTAGATATAGATAGTAATTAGAGAAATTTAAAAAAATTTTTAAGTATATTAAAATTTATATTATAAAAATTTTAATCTATACTTTTCATATCTCGAAAACAATCTCAATATATATTTTTCATACCATCTTACAGACTTACAATATTTTCATTTATTACGTTGTTTTAACAAGGTTGTGGCATATAATTGAAAATCTTTAGTAGTATTTTAAGAAATGAAAACTTCAATATTTTGGTAGGATTGTAAATATTTTCCTTTCTTTCATCTGAGAGATATTTCAGAAATTATCCGATATACATTTGATGAGAATATAAGAAAAATGTTGTTTTATCTTTTGCATTAATGCGGAAAACACGAATATTTGTGCAACTAAAAAACAACTTTTAAAGTTACCAATAAATTAGCATTTAACCGTAATTTTACCGTAAGTAATCGTCACTTCGAACTTGACGGTAATTTTAGTTTTTTAATCACAATGGATTCACATAAATGTTAAAACATTGAAAAGTTACGGATATACCAATATATCAATACACTGAAAAAAAGTAGTTGAGTCAATGAGAATTTGGTTGAGCGAACAAAATTTGTCCAAACATTTACTCGATTAAACAAATTATATAATTGCTGTAATGTAAGAGAGTTATCGATTGATTCAATAATTGCGATTTGATCAGTGACTGTATCAACGCAACCTATTGCTGCAGCAATGCGTAATTTATTCAATAGAAGATACAATATTTTCTTGAAGACTGCCGATTACTGCCGGTTACTGCCGATTTTGTCGATCCAACTGCATTTTTCTCAGTATATAAGCCGGAGCTGCTGCCACTTATCTGCGACTTGCTAGAGTTCGTGAAGTAGAAGAGGCTAACGACCTTTTGTGAACCAAGACGAAGACTGAACTGAAAGCTTCCGAGGGCTCTCTTGGAGCCACACTTATCTGTGTTGCCAACGTTATTAAACAAAATGTACCGCTTGGGATTCGCTCATACTCCATCTTGTTTCCGAGTTAAACACCGCACTACTTCCACGGAATTTCACGCCCGCTATATTTTCTCCCCCTTATAATTCCCGTCTCCTCAAATACACAACAACATTATCCTATTTCGGTCGAGTCGTACGTTATCGATATAATTGCGTAGGCAAGAATTCGAAGCAAGCGTTAACGGCAGAATATTGTGTTACTCTCTTGGGGATCGCGCACTTAGCATCGCATGTAGCTCCGCTACATATTCACGAGCCGAAATTTCATTCGTGCAAAATTGCGCG
The DNA here is from genome assembly GCF_010583005.1 of Odontomachus brunneus. NCBI lineage: Eukaryota > Metazoa > Arthropoda > Insecta > Hymenoptera > Formicidae > Odontomachus > Odontomachus brunneus. The sequence continues at coordinate 117,068 of NW_022639602.1, forward strand.
CATTACGCCGCGTATCTCCCACGTACTCGCCGCTTCTCAGCGCTCGTCATCGACGTCACTTCGACAAATCCACGACGAATGAGTAGATTCGTGCGTCGCGAAATCGGCTCGCGCCGAAATCGTAACACACCAATGAGTCATTCGTGACTCTGACGCGTCGCTCATGGGCTTGATATGAATTTAATTTCACTGACAGCCGATCGATTAAGAGTTATTTTCCATGACACCCCCAGCCGATCGATTAAGAGTTATTTTCCATGAACCGCTAGCAATGATAAATTATCGTCGCTAAAAGACATATCATGTACAACGTCGCACTGTATCTTGTTCTGGCGTGTTATTCTTGCCGGAAGGGGCGAACGTTGTTGACCCATTCGCATCATTAAAAAAAATGTATCCATATCAGTGAGTTGCTGCATATCAGTGAATTTGTTTTCTTTTATCGTTTCTTTCATCTTCCTTTAAGCTATTTTATACTTTTATTCTTTTATCCGTTCAAATTTTAATTTCAATTTTAATTTTGGCATTTCATTAATGTCCAATTTTCAAGTTTCGCAATGATTTCTATATCTATCATAAAGTCTAATCAGGTTAGGCCTGATTAATAACATTCTTGCTGATGTCTTGCTGACTTTCGCGTTCGTTTATTTATTTGTTTTTCCATGTAAATAGTAAGTAAATAAAAGTACATCCAATATTTGGACGCATTTAATCCTAGATATTCTTATTGTTTTGGACTTTATAAATATGAATGTTTAAACTTTCAACACAGAATATACAGGATGACTGACGATAGCATATAAAACTCGTCTACCTCTGCAGATTAGGTCAAACTGAACAAAATATTCATCCAACACTTTGCGAACAACCACGCAGTAAAAGTTTGAATTATTAATTAAAATTTTATTTATTAATTATTAATTAAAGTAGGTTACTGAGTAATCAGGGTATGCGGTAAATGAGCTGTGATCACGATGCCTGCTGTCGTGATCAAGCTTCTAGATTAGATTAAACTGAACAAATAGGTCCTGTACTGTTTCGCAAATAACTACGGATATTATTGACTCATTAGTTAAAGAAGATTGACAAATGATTACGCATAACTATCTTCGAATCTTCTTTAGTTAGTAATACTTTATGCCGTTATTTCCAAAATAGTACAGGAATTTTTTGTCCAGTTTATTCTAATTACACACACGAGAGTTTTTGTATTATCGTCAAACACCCTATGTTAATTTTATATTGGACGTTTAAATACTTGTATTTAAGGCCAAAGCAATAAACATATCTAGGATTAAGTATCCAGATATTGGTACTTTTGCTTTAATCATCTACTCTCTCAAAACGAATCAGTAAGTTTTTTATTGAATCAGAAAAGAGACTATTTCATCCATGCTTAGTGAGTATTCACTGATTTTTAGTAAAAATACTCTTACTTTACAGTTCCGTCTTTTATCTCATTGATATAAAACTGATTTTGACAGTGGAAGTAAGATTTCGCTGCAAAATCTGTAAATCTCAAATTCGTTATACACTATATACAAATCCAGCTTTGTCCATTCAAATATATAATCTCGTCCTTAACGGAATCCTCTGAATTTTGCTCTAAGGATTTTACCCTTATATATGATCTTAAGAGGATTCTTCTAAAACTAAAAAGAATATATTCTATGTTCAATATTCTTAAAGTTGGGGGAATTTCATCTTTTATTTACAGTACAGTCTTGCTTGTCGCGTCTTTTGTATCGCGTGTAAAAAAGCATTCTGCTTCAGATATATTCACATATTCATTTTGACTCAAAAGAGGAAAAGAATTAGCATAATAATATCTAGTAGATCTCCGATTAATAGTCCACTTTATTAGAAGAGAAGTACGCTTTCAGTAAAGGGGTTTTCGCTTAAAATATAGGATTACAGGAAATAGCATGTATGCAACTGGAGTTCTCTTTTTTAAGTATAGCAGTAGAATTAATGGCTTCTACGCGCCTTGTGTATGTGATGACACTGTTGTGTTTGCAAAGTGGATCAATAGTGACAACAGTCGTTACTGTTATCTGGTTACTTCAGCGAGATTTTATTGATTGCTACACTTATAACTGGACCATCAGTTACAGGTGCAGCATTTTAATGAAGAATAGATTGATTTTATTTTAAGGAAGATCCGCGCACAAGATAAAGTTGTTATTATAATAAAGTTATTATATTACCGTTATTATTATTATTACATTATAAGGAAATAAATGAAAGACATATGATTTTGGCGAATCACTCCACCTTCAATAAGAAATCGCGATTATTCGCTTCCATAATAGTCAGACGAAATGAACGGATATGCGTACGCGCTTCTGATATAAATAGGTTAAGAGAGAGGATCCCGCGGATCTGTCGTATCGAAGATCGCATTTTTGCCCGGCGATAAGAGATGGGGATCCCGGGTCGGCGGGATTAGAGGGAATCTCCGAAACTTGTCCACCTGTGAGGCTTACGATATTTAATTAAGACTAAGCCTGACGCGCAAGGGGAAAGGACAAAGAACGCCTGTACGGTATGTACAGAGATATAGGTGCGGTTCGTGGTCGCCGCAAGGGCGCGCGCACCGGCTCGCTCTCAGGCGTAGCACTTCACGTAGGCCACACGTAAAGAGTACACGGCTACAAGGTGGAGGAGAAGAGTGCTCTCGACCTGCGGAGTCGCTTATTTTAACGAGTGCCCGCGATAAAGTCCGGCGGGATTTAACGGCGAGCCACACCGCAGCGCGGCGGGTAAGTCAAGTGCGCGCCGTAAATGGGGCAATCGATATCATTACGCGTGCACTATCTGTGTCTATCTCTCCTCATATTCGGGCTTTGCGTCGTCGACGAGGCCGTCGTGTGTAGCCGTGCTTATCTGCCAAATCCGCTCACATGTAAGGGCGAGCATACGCACACATCCACACACACATACACATCCGCGCTCTTGCGTGCCGTGGGTGCGCGATAAGACGTAGCGTTGCACGCTAATTAAGCGCCACGTAGCCTGCAAAAAGTGTCGAGCGAGAGAGAAAGAGAGGAGAGCGGAGGAAATGCGCGTGAGGTTGCTTTGATTATACTTATTATGACGGCGGGCTTTGGCGGAAACGTTGACATTCAAACCGCCGGGTATTTGATCGATTTACACGCGGTTGGTAATTTGCGATACCCGCGTGCGCCTCATTATCGTTTTATACAGTTGTGTCATGCCGCAGTTTTCGGCCACTGGGGTAAGATGCAAAAGCGGCGGTTACGGCGCCGGGGATATTGGATTACGATTTTGAATAATGGAGCAGTGTTGGCGTGCGATTGAATTACAGCAACGTACCCCGATATAATGCACGGGTAATGGGATTTATAATTTAACGTTATAATTCGCTGGTCGATTGGGACTAGGTATTAATAGTAAAATTCAATAGAGCACCGCGACAAAGTCACCCGCAATTCGCGGGTTGCAATTTAACACTGTGCTAACAATACACGTGACGAAGTCGTATCTCCTGAATTTAGAAAATATGTGAATTCAGTCGACTAATCAGGGTCACTGAAAGGTGGGATACGGTCTTCTACTGCACAACTTTTTTTAACAATTCCGTCAATTGTTGTCACCAAAATTTAACCTGAGCCTTTTGCCGTATTCAAATAAATAAGTCTAATCAAAATATCAATTTTATTTATTAATAGATACAGCTTTGTATATTTATATGACAGAAACACATTACAATTCTCAGACTTGCAAACTTGAATATTCAGTCTTGTCAATTTTCTTTTCTTCTTTTCGACATAAAAGTGACAAAAGTGAATGCTTTACTGAACAAAGTCAATCAGTGATAATCACAATGGCTGATCACAACAGTTTCACGTGAATGTTGAAACTTTGAAGTTGCGAATATATCAATATAAGCCGAAGCTGCTGCCACTTATCTGCGACCTGCGAGAGTCCACGAGGTTGGAGAACAGTAACGATCTCTTGAGAATCAACGAAAACTCGACTGAAAGTTACTGACGGCTTGGAACCATATCTATCAGTATTGCCAATATTATTAAGCAAAATGTACTGCTTAGTGTACATTCACACCCTACCTTGTCATTCTTGGGTGTTGAGGATGTTGATTTTATCCCTCTCTCTCTCTCTCTGTCTTTCTCCCCCCCCCTCTCTCTCTATCTCTCTTTCTCTTTCTCTCTGTTGGTTTCATTAATGCTAATTATCATTGATTCACAATAAAAAAATATAGTAAAAGAGCAAGAAATGTGTTACATGAGTGCAATATTAAATCGAACTAAGATAATATTAAATTGTGCCTTTTATTAAAATAAACTAATACTAAGTGGAAAATGTAACCACACATTGATATAGATTCAGGGGAAAGATTGAAATTCTGTAAACATTTGTAACTTTATGTTGACCATCCTGGATATTGAATAAAAAATACGAATTCCTCGCTGCGAAATACGCGCGAAAGTCACTTACGAGCTAATCGACGTACTCGATCGAATGTCGACGAAGTTTTTCGCGCGAGCGATTCTTACGGCATGTCGATATATCAATAAATATTGCACGTTGAAATTGAAAACACGCGCAACATGCGTCACGCCGATCCGTGAATTCTGGTCCATTAAAAAAAAAAAAATAAATAAATAAAAAAGAGGAAAAGGGAAAAAATACTTTGAAAGACGGTTAATATAAAATGTTTATTTAAATAGTTTATGTTTTTATTCGAGGTAATTTGTCGCGACCAGGCCGGACAATTTTTCCATACCGGCTGCGTCGGAAAGAACTCGTCGTGCGATAAATATATTTACACGCGGCAAGTAACTTTTGCATCTCTCTGATACTCCTATTAATAGTCTTTACTTGAAACCTATCTCAAGTTAAACTTAATACAAATTTATATAAATTACAGTTAATTAATTATAATATATTATAGTTATTTGAAACTTAATTATAGTTATTTGAAACTTGCTTCAAGTGAAATACACAGATTTGAATTTAAGTCCATATTGATAATCATTGCTTGGAGTTTGTATCTAGTAAAAGACTCGAATTTAGAATTACATGCGAAAGTCTCAGTTGAATCACGATTGCAAACGTCGTACGATTTAATAAAAATAAAAACTTACATTTTAATTTAGGCTTTGATTCAGATTCTTTTTTTTTTAATTGAATCGTACAGTTGAGAGCGAAACAATTTCAACACTTTTTTCCTAATTAAGTTGCAGCGTTCCGAGTTGTCATAATTGCGAGTAATTGCTGACGAATTTGCGTAATGATTGGTTAGTTTCAAGAGACAACCGATCACTGCGGAAGTCCGACTTGGAATTGCTCGCAATTCCGACAACTCAGAGCAATTTCATTGAGAAAAAAATGTTCAAACCGTTTTGCTTTCGACTGTATATCACCCGGCATAATAGCCTTAATATTTACTAGGCCTAATTTCAAACGAATTTCTCGATTACGCGTAGTGCGAGTGCGCATTCATGTATTATGAATGTCGATTGTTTTGACAGAGCTACTTCCTCGAAATAATCAACATTCATAATACACGAATACTTATATATATTGCGCATAATCAAGAAATTCTTTTGAAACTAAGCCCATAAATGTTAAGCCGAGACCAATAGTCACTAAAAATTTTCAACCAGCCACATTTGTTTTTAGTTACGCGTTTCTCATAACTGTTGATCAGCCCAGAAAGCGATCGTTTGACAGCTTGACGTTTCAGTAAAGAATGTACGTAAAGAAAATTATCCATTTATACGTGATACATAATCATAATAAAAAAAATTAGTTAAGGAAAGAGAAGGTAAAGTTAGTAGTTAATTAGAGAGAAAAGAATAAAAAGTTAATATATAAAATTAATTTAAATAATTAATCAGAAAGTGTATACACATACATATACATACATTTTTCGTAACTGTTGAATTAGCCTAGAAAACGATCGTTTGACAGCTTGACGTTTCAGTAAAGAATATACGTCAGTAAAGAAAATTATCCATTTACACGTGATACATAATGATAATAAAAAAAATTAGTTAAGGAAAGAGAAAGTAAAGTTAGTAGTTAAGTAGAGAGAAAAGGATAAAAAGTTAATATATAAAATTAATTTAAATAATTAATCAGAAAATGTATACACATACATATACATACATTTTTCGTAATTATTATACATTTATAAATATATAATAATTACAACAATTACGCAGTTATATACAGGGTGGCCCACGTAAAGTGTTACAAATTAATAACTCTAAACATATTTGTCCTATCAAAAAGTTGTTTGTAAGAAAATTTCATATATTCGAGGGGCTTTTCTAACTACGTAAACAAAAATCCACTTCCGTCCCCCCTTGAAGAGGGACGAGGGGTAACTTTAAAGTTTCAAATTTAGTCGACTAATCCAGCAATGACAAATCAGGGTCAACGTGGGATACGATCTTCTACTTTACAACTTCTTTCAACAATTCCGTCAATTGTTGTCACCAGTTTCAAATGGGACCTCCTATACAATGTTATTTGGATTCTACGGGAAAAAAACAAGTAAACTTTGTCTGAAACATTTCTTTGTGGAAAATGCTCCTATCAAAAGTTATAAACATTAAACCTTTAATGTAGAGTGCATTGAAATTAATGATAAATTAAATAAGACTCATAGTTTTCCTGTTTTGTTTCATTTTATTAAGTGTTCGAACTGTTGACCATTAACATCTAAACACTTATTAATTCCTTTTACAAAACTTTGCCTAGCTCTAAACAACATTTCTGGGGTCACCTTAGTGCAAGCTGTACGTATTCTTCGTTTTAACTCTTCTTTCGTCGTAAGTGGTTGAGATGTGACTTCCTCTTTGACACATCCTCATAAAAAATAGTCCAAAGATCAGGTGTAGATGTAAAATCAGGTGTATCGCGAACACAACTTTGTGTCAATGGAGTTCATCATAAATGAAATGGCTAAAAGTTTAAATGTTTATAACTTTTGATAGGAGCATTTTCCAAAGAAATATTTCAGACAAAGATTACTTGTTTTTTCCCGTAAAATCCAAATATGTAACATTGTATAGGGGGTTCCATTTGAAACTTTGAAGTTCCCCCCCGCTCTTCTTCAAGGGGGGACGGAAGTGGATTTTTGTTTACGTAGTTAGAAAGGCTCCTCAAATATATGAAACTTTCTCATGAACAAATATGTTTAAAGTTATTAGCTTGTAACACTTTAAGTGGGCCGCCCTATGTATATATATATATATATATATATATATATATATATATATATATATATATATATATATATATATGTGTGTGTGTGTGTGTGTGTGT
>NW_022639602.1:124397-138469 GCF_010583005.1 Odontomachus brunneus
ATATATATATATATATATATATATATATATATATATGTGTGTGTGTGCGTGTGTGTGTGTGTGTGTGTGTGTGTTTTATGTACATATAAATTAATCAGATACGGAAATGTAATGACACCAATCATTGGTGACTAACATGGGAGTTAACGTATTAATAGATAAAATTGATATAAATAATTAATAATTTTGCTAATGCACACAAACGAACTTTTTTCGAGTATACAAAATGTCAAAACGTCACTTTTGCTTCGAACGCGTTCCTGCTTGGATTAATCAATAGTCACGAAGAACGACTAGCGGTAAACGAATTCGGCTGGACGAAAACTTGTAGTGATTGTCTAGTGAGAATAATAAAGTATGCGATCGTGATGTTATATTTGCAATCGCGATTCAATTAAGACATTCGTGTTTAAATTATTCAAAATTATTCAAAATTAAGTATCTCACTAGAGATAAGAGTTTCCAATAATCATAATTAACTGTCAAGGTACTTGAAACTTGATATAATTTTCACATGCAACTATAATATACATATGTTATACATAGCACTACACATATGTAATATACATAGCATTACACATATATAAAGCCTTATAGACCTGTATTTATAATTATTCCTTGAAACTTGTCTTAAGTGAAACAATCAGATTTGAATACAGAATTAAATGAGAGCTTTTCTTAGTTAAACATCACAATTGCACAAATGTCAGATATTATAATTCAAATTAGAAACATTCTTGGATTTAACTCCAAATAAAGATCTGAGTATGATCTTACATGAGACAAGTTCCAGGTAATGATTGTTAACAGTCTGACATTTGTCCAGTTTAATCTCGTTTACAAATATAATACCGCGGATATCGTGTGACACTTAAAACTCCGATATAACTTGAGATCCAGGTCATCTCGCGTGAGATGAATTTCAAGTGAGGACTGTCTTAACGCAAGCCCGAATATTACATTCCTCATGGTTCATCGTGATTCAATACGCTCCATAAAGTCGATATCGCGACGATGCGCTGAATTGATGTGACAAATGCGCGCAAACTTGTCGGCCGACTGACCGGCCGACCCGACGCGTTTTCTACGACAAACGCAACAAGTTTACTTTTTCACCGCGGCTAAATGACGAAAATCGAACGCGTTGTTCAAACAGCCATGAGATTTATACATGTATACGCGGCTTGCGCCCAATGCAGTGTCGCGTGTGCGCGCGTACGTGTGTTTACGCGTTAATGCCGTCGAGCTCTAAATAAAATCGATTGCGTCCACACGGCGCTGATTGCGCCGCGACGCGTCATGGTGCATTTACAAGTCCACATATCATAATCAAGTGCGCACGCGCACGATTGTAACGTATTCTGAACGTAAGTTTGGAAGCAGCGCGCGCCGCGTGTTCGCCGGGATGGAAGATTAAGTGAGCGAACGCGCAATCTGTACAAATGCGCTGACCGCCGTCCGTGCGGCGCTACGTACGGATTCGGATTTACTGCTCACGGCTGTTGCCTCCCCGTTGCCGCTCCTGTCACCATGCGTTCGCGAAAAATTGTTCCGATTTTGCAACGAACAAACGTCGCTCGTAGCGGAGCGAGAACTGCCGTGGCGCTCGTGAACGAAGAGAAACAGTCAATCGTAACTTGAGCGTGTTTTATCGCGTAATTTGTGACACTGAGAATTTTGTCTACAATAGAAACAAATTGAATTTGTAGCCCGTCGTTGAAATGATTTCATGTTACGTATAGGCGAAATAAATCAATTTTATCGGTGAATAACGACGAAATGACGTCAACTTCCAGATGGATTCTCATGTTATCACGACGTGAGGCAACCGATGATGGAAGCGCTTTACAATATTTTTAATCATATTCATTATATTTGTTAATATACCAGGTTGATTGATAAGTCTTTAGAGTGACACATTAGTTGTCACCTCCAATGCGCCGTGAATTTTCAGTAGTGCCAACCTTCAAACCTCTCACTACACAGTTGCAGATAGCTATGACAATCAGTATATTTGTGACAGCCACCGAAAGCGTCCTATAAATATCAACCTCTGATATTCTGTAAAAATGGAAAAAACTGAAATTCGTGCAGTGATTAAGTATTTCTATTTGAAAGGCTTGCAACCATAAGAAATGATTGAGGACTTCCAAAAAACTTTGAGGCAGTCTGCTCTGTCAAATGCAACTGTATATAACTGGATTGCTGAGTTTAAACGTGGTCGTATCAGCATATCGGATGCACGACGCAGTGGTCGTCCAAATGAGATGACTACACTAGAAATAAGTGAAAAAATGCATGATATCCCCAAAGTTGGATGTCCCCAAAGTTGGATGTCCCCAAAGTTGGATGTCCCCAAAGTGAAATTGCGTGAACTAACTGGGCATCTGATCTGAACGTGTGTTCAATATCCTACACGAACATTTGCGTATGAGAAAGCTAACTGCAAGATGAATGCCGCGATTGCTAACAATCGATCAAAAACGTGAACGAGTTCGCACTTCTCAGCATTGTTTGGACATGTTTAGGCGCAAATCAAAGGAATTTTTGCGTCGTATATAACCATTGATGAAACATGGATCCACCATTATATATCTGAATCGAAACAACAATCAGCACAATGGGTTCCAAAGAGTGGAAATGCTCCGAAGCGACCAAAGACGCAACAATCGGCTGGAAAGGTTCTGGCCACTGTGTTTTGGGGTGCACATGGAATAATCCTCATCGATTATCTTGAAAAAAGAAGAACAATCGCAGGAAAATATTATGCATCATTGTTGGACCGACTGAATGATGAAATCGAGAAGAAACGGCCTCATTTAGCGAAGAAAAAAATTCTCTTTCATTCTCAAGACAATGCACCAGCTCACAAATCGGTAAAATCAATGGCAAAATTGAACGAATTGAGGTATGAATTGCTCCCACATCCACCGTATTCTCCAGACCTGGCCCCGTATGACTTCTACCTGCTTCCAAATCTCAAAAAATGGCTCCAGGGAAAGAAATTTGCTTCAAATGAAGAGGTTGAATGGGAAACAGATGCATATTTTGATAGTTTAAAAACTTTTTATTATTTGGAAGGCTTAAAGAAGCTAGAAACTCGTTGGACTCGGTGTATTGAGCTAAAAGGAAATTATGTTGAAGAATAAAGTTGAGTTTTGCTAACAAAATGTTTTTTTCATTTTCATTCTAAGGACTTATCAATCAACCTGGTAAAGTATACTGCATTGGATTAATCATGAAATTTATATCATAAAATAATGTAAATTTTTATCATTTTTTGTTATATTAATGCAGCGGTAAATTTACTAAAAGCTACACTCAGATTTTCGTATTGCATATTACGCGACATATTGTTCTCAGTAAATTTTGATTCTTTCTTTTTTCTTTGGTATCTTCTTTTTGTCATTCTATGTGATGAAAATGAGTGCCATATGATTCGCTCATACGTAAGAGACGAAATCTTTACAAATCGAATCGAACAGGTAGACAAGTATATGTAAATTTGGTAGGAGCTTTACTAGGCGATTTGTAAAGATTGCGTCCCTTATGAGCGGTTCATCTATCATTCATATTTAACATATAGAACGTCCAAATAGAAGTACGAGAAAGATTCATCGAAATTTGCTGAAAATAATGTCAAAATGAAATATGAACATCTGAAAGAAACCTTTGCTCTAACAATAAAATATATTTGCCTAATAAATGTAACTTAAAAAATTGTAAAATTTCCATCATCAATTGTCTGACGTCGTGATAATCATGAAAGTCTATCCGGGGTTGTCAGAAGGGGAGAACAGAAAGGAGGACGAGGTATCTCGACTTCTCTGAGCCACTTAATTGTTTCCCACGCACGCGCCTGTCGCGCTTTTAATCGTATGAATCACGCTCGTGTCAGTGTGGGTTCGCGCGATTGAATATAAATTCTACGACCATGAATGGCGTCGTCTGACGCAGAGTCTAACCTCGGCACGTTGTTACCTCATGAAGGGATATTTATAATATAGTAAAAAAATGTGGCAAGAAGGTGAAAGATGCGCGCGCGCGCGCACGCATGCTCCAGAGGGAAGGAGAACTATTCTCGTGTGTTTTTCTCGCCAGCATCTATTCACCTCGACCCACTTTCTGCCGGATGACTTTCCGATCCGGCCGTTATTTATATTTTCCACCTGACGCGCCGGCTGCTACCAAGGACCACGGCCGGTGTCCTTGCGTCTAGGTGCGACCCTTGGCGGAAGCACCCGGCCATTCGTCCTCGTTTCTCTCCACGGCCACGGCGCGGACGGAGTAAAAGCCGCGTGAGCACGTATGCGCGATCAACCCCGACGTTAAAATAAAACCGCGCTGCCTCTCGCGCGTGCTGTAACCTTCGGAGAGAATCCTTATCGATCCGTCCGCCACCAAGGGGATGTTAAACGCTGATCCGCGCGCGCTTCGTGCCGCGGTACATACGCTACCGCGAGGTATTGTATTTACGCGCGCCGACTCGGCGCTGTGTATTGTTCATTCTGAGCCTTTTAAAAGCGAGTGTACACGCACGCGCGCGCGCGCACACACACACACACACACACACACACACACACACACACACACACACACACACACACACACACACACACATATTGTCTTGGCGCGTTTCCGTGAAACCAATAAAACCGCCAGAAAGGATTTCCCCGATCGATTAACTTTCCTGGCGAATGATGTTTGATGTTCCATTTCTTATTTCACTTATAGGTTCAGTGAATTTTGCAACTTGCGTTTTGACTTTTATTGTCTCTATTTTCACCCACAGAAAGATTTATTTATTATTATTTATTTATTTATTTATTAATAAAGTATATTATAAATTATATTATATTTATATTAATAAAGTATTTATATTATATTATTATATTTATATTAATAAAGTATATTTTATTATTTATTAATTGTATCATTTATTAATAAAGTATGATTAATATAATTATTAATAAAGTATAATTATATTGTTATTTATTAATAAAATATAAATAATATAATATTGTAGTAAAAATTATGTTAAAAATATATTTCTTTTTACAATGCTTTTGTAAAGCTGGGTTATATTGGAATCACAGAATATATTTTACAGAAGTAATAAATTTGATGATTTATATCTGATATACGATATGAAAGATGCAATAACTTTTTGCACGCAGAAAGATTTGTTATTCTACTGCTAAGGAAAACGATTATTCAATCTACTTTCCTTCTGTTAAGTAACAGTTATTTTCAACAAAGATTATTTTTTTGCCAATAATTTGCAGATGTGTTCATCACAGATTTTGAAAAAGATCATTTTATCATGGAATGAAAAAGAAGTTATTCTTTTTACAAGAATATTGTAAAAGTTTATTAAAGAAAAGGATTGTTCGGTTCTATGTAACAAGCAAACCGAATTTTCGTTTTAATTTGATATTCGTAATTGAAATGCTAAACTTACTAGGATTCAATATTTTAGATTCAGAATTATTTTAAATAAATTTGATGCTTACGATGAACTTATTTACAGATGTACGGATATCTCTTCAGTCCTGATGTCCCCCAATCGATCCCAGTCATTTTTTCCTAGTTTATAACTTGACTCTTATACTTCTTATACTTTTATAAAATCTTGAAATAGTTTGTCTTAAGACTGAAGAAAATACAAAATTATGAAACATTTGAAACAAGTAACATTTATTTGAGTGCAGTAAGTATTTTTCTGTACGTATATGGAGAGAAAATATTAGTCCTAGTATTATTTCCTCATCAATTATTTTCGATTTTACTATGTTTCTACTAGTGCAGGAATAGACTGTCAGTAATGTCTATCTTGCTAAGGAACATAGTAAATTTCGTTAAAAACATAGCAAATTTTGCTAAAACCATGGCATAATTTTTTATAATAGTAAAAGTTCCTGAAATATAAGTAGCAGAAATGAAATGATAAAGTTAATTACTTCAGATTGTCGATCTATTTCCTTGGTTACAAAATTTTACAGTAACTTTTACCATAAAATTTTCTCCGTGTAGTAAATAGTCAAACGTGCATTTTACATTTTTACGCAAATCTATGGTAATTTCAATCATAATTTTCTGTATACTTCAATATCACAAAAATTTTATTGTAATTTTTGCTATAATATTACGTCTGTGTATAATTGATTGCATACCTCAGAGGTTTGATAATCTTTTTTCTCTTCTACGAATGGTACGAGCGTTTGATGATCTTTAAAAAGTCAGCAGCATGGGCTCTTACCTGCCTTTTTATTCATTAAATTGTCTTGAGAGCTTTTTTCATCTCACATATGTGGAAATAGCCTTATTTCTTATTTCATTTATAGATTCAGTTTCGCAATTCACATCTCGTCTCTCATCGGCTTTGTTATACTGCAATTGAACGTAAATCGGATAGTCTTGATAATTCATTTACATTTCCCCGACGAATTCTGTTGAAATCGCGATCGTGCAATTACTGTCAAATCTCAGCGCCATACATCCCGTTTGTTAAATTCGACGATATTACACTGTATCATGATTCACTTAATTTTTTCCACGAGAGCGTTTGCTCCGACAACGACGCGCGTGTGTGTCTGTGTGTGTGTGCGTGACATGAAGGGGCTGCGCGCTCGTGCCCACGTTAATTGCTTAGAAAATCGGTCTTGGATTATTTATGTGGCAGGAACGCCGCGCGCCATTTCGACATTATTCCACGATGTTAGCTCAACGCGAGGGTAAAGCCAGGGATTTCGGTGTGTGTTCAAACATTCGGAGAGAGAGAGAGAGAGAGAGAGAGAGAGAGAGAGAGAGAGAGAGAAAGAGAGAGAGAGAAAGCAGCTCTCTTCTTTCTCGCAGCAGAGCCTATTTGACCCGATGCCCTACATTCCACCCTCCTGGCTTCCCGCGTAGCCCTGCGCGCGCGCCTCCCTGGAGCGCGTTAAATTTTCCAAAATATTCTCTCGGCATCCGCCCGGATTTTTATGCGGTCGAATGTATTTGGCGTCGAGATACCGGGATTGCTGCATCGCCGACTACGCGATATCTTTTCCTTGAGCTGCTGCTGTGTGTATCTCTCTTTCTTTCTCTCTCTCTTTTTTCCTCTCGCTTTCTCCCTTGTGCTCTCTCCCTCTGTGCGACTCTCCGGCGCGAGAGGTATCTTAGGAAGGTGGAGAAGCTATTTTCGGAATGAGAATACACCGCCCGGGGGCTAACTTCTGTCCCTCTGAACGACTCGACTTCATGAACAGTTTTGCGGAATGGTCTCGCCGATTTGTCGTGCTTGACAGAACAGTAGTAGTCGTTGTTGAGACGATGTTATCGTTCCCGCGAAATATGAAGAAGCGCAGGAACGTCGGGGAACGCGCGGACGTTCCGCGAAATGTTGTATGCGAAATCGCACGCGAGAATATCGCGCGTCTCGCTCGAAGCCGTGTAATCGTATTCGATGCTTTATGTCGTTCCACCCTCTACTCGCTCGCCGTGTCCATGCGAATTGCGGATCTCTCGTGTCGTTCTCTCGTCGGGTGAGGGTGAGCGGGGCAATTGTAGGCAAGATTGAAACTTATTCTTTTCGCGTGCCGGTATCGCGCTTTCGGAAAATCCCGCCGACGCGTCTAGTTACCGATAAGAAATCTCGGCTGCAGAATCGAGAATTTGCGGCGTACGGATGGCGGCGCGAACTTCCTTCGCTTTTCTTGCGCGAGGTAAATTTACACTTACGTGTCTGTTTGACCGCGTTATTCCCGGGGCAACGTTCCGCGCTGCGGACATTGCGGCTCTGCCGCCTTAACTTTTCCTGAGTTATAGTCGCTCGAAGTGAAATTTGAGAGTTGGGCCGAAAGTTTTTCTCGCGTATATGCGTGCCCTCGTTTCCGTAACTCCCTATTGTTATAATTGGCCATAGTTATACAAGAATGGTCCAAACCATAAAATTAGGATTTTTTAGTTTTTGTTACCAATGAGCAGTCCACATATACGCTTTTCTACATAAAACGAAAAAGGTCCAGGTCTTATGGGCGTCAAAAATTAATTAGAAAACAATTTTTATTTTCTACTAGTTTGCCATTTTTTACTAGTTGCGAATTATTTACCAGATTTCTGAAGGATTGAGCTTGTCAACCCTTAACTCTTTCGCTTTCTTTCTTTCTTAATCCTAAAGAAAACTCCGAGCATGAGTAAAATTTTCTCAGATCAACTTTACAAGCATTAACGTCCTTACAAACATGTGTTTTGTTTTTTATTACATTTTTTTTAACTTTATTGTGTGATTCGCGAAAAAAGATAATTCTTTCCAACAGAATATATATCTTCGCTATTATTAATAACCTTTTTTAATTGAATAAACAGTTTTTTTGGCGTTTAAAATACATCATTTTTCACTCTACGTGTTACTATTGGGACAAATATGCCTGCCCAAAAATCCTAGTGACATATTAGTGTTCTATCCTTTTGGCAAAATATAACATTTTTCATTTTGTAAACATTACATTTTTCATTTTTTTCTTTTTGCTAAAACTGCATTATATTAATATACTTAGTAAAGTAAAAGTAAGAAAATAATATCTTTAAAAAATAAAATTGGTAGCGAAAGAGAAGAAAATTGGCCATGCTTGATTTCTTAAAGGATTGCAAAGAGAATCTCAGTGCTATCTATACTTTTTAAATCATGTTAAATCTTTTTCATTTAAAATTAAATCATGTTAAATACTTTTTAAATCAAATTTTCATCTTCATTTTTCTCGAAACGTACTTCAAGTAGACTGGATCATTCTTGCATAAAATAATCGTGCAAGTCGCTTGCACCAAAATCTCGAAGTTCCTTCGATATTCTGCAATATGTTGTTGAGATTTCCTTCTCTTTCTTTGCAAACTTGTACGAAAAATATGTTAAAAATTTACGTCGTATCAATGTTTACCGGATATTTTATCACCTAATATACTATTCAATAAACACGAAATAATTGGCCACATTCTCTGTGGAGCAATCGCTGTAATTTCGAATTCCGGCGAGTATATCAGGATTATTCTAACGTGGGTTACTATGTTCCAATTACCCAAATCGCAATAACGTGCCAGCGTTATGCGGATTTAATCTCCGAATATTGAATTAAACAAAAGTAAGGGATCGTAAAGTGTTCGCGGTTGCGATTATCAGTTCTATTAAACGCCGATTCACGCGATTCACCATAACTAAGTCACAGTATCTTTGAATCTTCTTTCTTACCTATAACTGCCGCGAAATAGTTCTTTCTTAAGAAAACTCTGAACATGAGTAAAGTTTTTTTCCAGATCAACTTTACAAACGTTAACGTTCTTAGAAACATATGTTTTGTTTTTTTATTACATCTTTTTTAATTTTATTGTGTGATTCGCGAAAAAAATAACAGAGTCATATTCCTCGACTATTTTTATCCTAAGAGAGATAAAAAACATTGAGTTTCAATATTTTTTCGCGAATTACGAGCAAAGGAAAATGCATTGGATAAAATTTATGAATGTTTAGAATTCACGTAATTTTTAATGTTTAAAAAATTTAAGGGATTTTTATCTTAGACGCCCAAAAATAGATTATATTGAGGAACTTTTTCGAGAAAACTCTGCTTTCCCAAATTTGCAACTTTTCACATATTTGTAATCTTGTCGTATTTATTATATAAGTATAAAGGAATATATATAAAGAAACTTTAAAAGTATAATGGTTGACCTCTAATAAATAACTGCTTTCACAAAAAGTTAATGTTTTAAAAAAAAGTATATTTTCTTATTTGAACAATATTTATTATTATAAATATTATAATATTTATTATTATAAATATTATAAGTATTATAATATTTATTATTATAAATATTATAAGTATTATAATATTTATTATTATAAATATTATAAGTATTATAATATTTATTATTATAAATATTATAAGTATTAGTATAAATAAATATGTTATTGATACGAATAAATATCTTTAATAACGAATAAATATCTTTTATTTCTCAACTATTTTTTCTCTCAGTGCAGCACATTTTTTATAATAGCATACTTCAGTTCACGTATAAATAACAAATATGAAATGAAAAGGTAGTCAATTGGCAGACTGTCGATACAAAATTCTATAGTAATTTTTACTATAAAATTCTTTCCGTGTGAGTGACAGTTCCATCCATGGACGTAGTCGAGGAGACGAGAACGAATGCCGATTAGTCGTCAGCTCGTGTCGAAACAATGGAGAAAATATTGCAAACGCAATCTTGATTCATTCACACGACCTGATCGGTCGCCGTAAAGCGGTACAAACTCTTGTTACTTCGATACGCTCGCGAGCCAACGCTTCTATATTCCCTTTTTGTTCTCCTTCCCCATAAATTTCCACGCTCCTCTAAGCGGAAGTCTGGAGTGCAGCGAGTCTCGCCGCAATTATCCTTTGGGCAGTTTTCTACTTAGTTACCGGTCACGGCGACGGGCAGGAAAGCCACAGGAAGAGCGCGGAAGGACGAAGAACGGGACACGCGAACTCTTCGCTGAAGTCGCGCAGCAGGACGAAGAGAGATATCCGTGTCCTCGCCCTCTGGGGCCGCGCGTAGCGTCAAGAGGAGATGACACCTCCTGCTACTTCCTTCTCCTCTCTGTCCTTCTCCCTTCGATCCTTTTTCCCTCTCTCTATCGTTCCACCCTGCCTCTTCAGATCGTAATTGAGCGGACGATCTTAACGCCCGAACGACCACGAATGGCTCACCCCGCTGGTACCTAACCGCTCGTCGTAGAAGTGTTTCACGAGCCTCGGCGGACGGCGATTCGTAGTTTGCGGTCTGAGCTCCGGTTTCGTTCGGAATCTCGACGATTCTTCCACCGTCGACGTGACTATCCGGGAACGTGCGTGGAGAGAAGGACGCCCCATCTGAGAATTTCGATACCACTCCGGTATCCATAATGAAATATTACACCCGGTAATTTTCCCAAGATTCAGCGCGTGCGATCGCTGCGCAAAACTCGACGTTCGCGCGTACGTTTCTCCCATTCTCGAGGAATGCGAGAATCTCGGATCTCCGAAATTATAAAACAATTTTCGCGAGAAAGCCGCGGGAGATTGTCGCGGGCTCAGCCGTATGTTCGATTTTGACGACTGGTAGTGTCAGAGCATGCGGCAAAACGCCAGGGAAAATCTAAGAGCCACAAGGACCGCAAAAGGAATCTAAAGACGAGGCACTTCTGCGACTCGTTCTTCTCCCTTTTCACCACAAGTCCCTCGCCGTTTGAAAAATTGCTCGATGTTCGAAATAAATTCTTTTGATCGCAAGCGGGAGAGCAGTCAAATATAGCTCTCGGACTCTCGGGGACTCGCGTATTCGAGGACTCTACAGAGAAGGAAGAGAGAAAGAAAGAGAGAGATACTGAGACTTCCGTCCGAAAGTCAGAGTTCAGGAAGATCCACGGGATGGCACAGGGCGCGGATAGTTCCTTAATCGATCGAAAAAAGCCTTTCAATAAGTCGCGGAATAAAAGAACCACGTCGGAGACCGGAGTAAGAGGAGAGGGAGGAAGAAGTGAGAAGAGGAACGCGGGGGTGAGTCCCGGGGATGAGCCCAAGAGGAAACGCTCGTCGCAGCTTCCACGACACAAATTCCGTAACCGAGACTAACTCTTTTAATAGTTCGTTGGTCGGTCGCGCTAACTTCCTTTTTTACCGGTGTGTTCTCCTCTCCGCCGTTCTTGCGCCACCCGCATTAGCGCGAGAACGATCGGCCAAACAGCTATATAGAGAAACGAGGAAGCCAGAGGGTTCCAGTAAACTCCAACTTTCCTACCGGCAGCTAACTTCGGCGCGGTGAACTACGTCAAGGACCAAGTTCCACCTCCGGTTCTTCCGCGGATTTCTGCGTCTTCGCCCTCATCCTAAAGAAGAATTCTAGGACATTCGCGAATCCCTTAAGAGCCACACGGCGATTACCTATAGTTTTCGCTTCCGCTGAATGTACCCGGAATAAATAAGCGCTCGTATCTCGTTCATTCAATGTACTTGGCGCTTGGTCCCTGAAAGTTCTATTTCATGTACTTGTGTTAACTATTTGTTTTGTGTTTGAGTTATTTTCTGGTATTATTGGGGAGGAGGCAGGCCGATATTAATAGTTATTACTTAAACTCGTCTGAAATAAGATACTCAGAATAATATCAATAGGGTTGGCGAATTAGTATTTATGAATTGTATTATGAATTGTATGTAAAAATGGAAGGGAGACATATCAAACATCTTTTATAAATATTCTAGTATAAGAATTTTATGAGATAATCTTCTGTTTTCACGATGTATGTAGTAATGCAAACAAGCAAATCATTAAAATTAAAAATCTCTTCTAACTTCTAAAGTCTCTAACAAAATTACAGCTTATGTAACAATCTGAAGCGCAAATAGAACAAAAAAAAATAAAAAGAAAACTATCTAAAACTATATCTTTAAAACTTTAAAAATGTATTCAATTTGCTGAAAGATAAATCTAAATTCTTCGGAAAATTTCTAAAATTACTATTTCTCCCGGGACACTAAATAAAAAAGAAACAGAGAGGAAACATAATTTTCTGCACATAACAAAAGGCGCATCCTCCAGCAAATTTTTAATACAGTTTTTAAATTTTCTTGTTCCATTCATTTCAGATTATCACAATGTAATATTGTTAGAAGCGTCTTGCAACACCGCGCTTAGCATAAAAAATCTGGACGACGAAATTTAAATTTTTTTTCATAAAAAAATATTTTAATGTTTATATTAAAAAAAAATATATATTTTTTCGATTCATTTTTACATCGTTTACTCAGTTTAGTAAGTACTATCTGTCTATCTGTAAGTATTATTCTATAAGTCTTTTTTAAATCCTTTTCTTTAATACCCTGCATATATCTACGATACAATTCAACTGAAAAACTTGGATCTAACTCTGAAGAAAAAGCTCGAGTGTCTCATATCAAACAAATTTCAGGTGACAACTATTAATACGCGCCTTAATCATTATAATTTTTATAGCGATGGAATAGAACGTTAGTTGTTATTCTCACTATGATCATGATTACTGCGTGTTTTAACGAAGCGGATGAAAATGGAAATAGTGACAGTTCGACTACTGATGATGATTTGCACTTTTTTGCGTTATAAATACCGTCGCATATAGGCACATCGGTTTTATTTACGGAGACATTTGCGTAATAGCTGGACCGGCCACCCAATTTTGCGAAAGTGTGTTCTATTTAGGTGCATGAAATTTTCTCCGGCGAAGTAGCAGCTCGTATATATCGATCTATTACTTGGCAACGTGGGCTTTTTTCATCGCCAAATTGGTCCACCGACTGGTAGCGAAACTTCGTTAAAGCACGACGTTAATTGCATTCAAAACGTTTCCACCCGCAGATTGTCGCTGCAATGGCGGCAGTTCGTGGGCGACCACCGTTTAATTACAACTTGCCGAAGAATACGTCGCTCTACGAGATGGAAATTATAATTATTAAATTTGTCGTGGTCCGCGAAGTTCAGAAAGAGACCGCTGGAATCGAATTTCGAAGTTTGTCACAAAAATGCAATAACTCGACTGTACAAGTCATCGCGCAGACGAGCCGAAAATACAATTAATTTTGTATTCTTATCCGGTAGATAACGAAATGCCTTTCTTCTTCTTTTGACTTCTCCGACAATTATCGTGACAATCAAACGTTTGTATTTCCCGAAATTGCCAAAATGAAGTAAGATTCAGAACACAATGAACGATAACGGGGACAGCGAGGGCAGGAGATCTCGATTGAATCAATTTAACCCTTTAAGGGGAGATTTTGGTTTGAATAATCGAAAAAATGAGAGGGTTTTACGATTTTTTTCAAATAAATTAATTAATATAGATATTATACAGAAATTAATACAGATATCAATATAGGATTATACTATTTATTATTGTTTCAAGTATAACAAAATTATTTTTTATTTAAAAAAAATTTTAATTTCGTCGTCCAAGTTTTTTATGTTGAGCGTGGTGTTGTCAGAGAGAGAGAGAGAGAGAGAGAGAGAGAGAGAGAGAGAGAGAGAGAGAGAGAGAGAGA
>NW_022639602.1:138598-143618 GCF_010583005.1 Odontomachus brunneus
GAGAGAGAGAGAGAGAGAGAGAGAGAGAGAGAGAGAGAGAGAGAGAGAGAGAGAAAGACGCTTCTAACAACATTACAGTGAACAATATTATAGTGCGATTATCTGAAATGAATTGGACAAAAAAACTTAAAAACTGTATTAAATTTGCTGGAGAATGCGCCTTTTGTTATGTTTCCTCTCTTTCTTTTTTATGTAGTGTCCTGAGAAAAATAGTAATTCTAGAAATTTTTCGAAAAATTTAGATTCATCCTTCAGTAAATTGATTATAGTTTTAAAGTTTTAGATATATTTTTAGTATTTTTTTTTTCCTGTTTTTCTTCTATTTGTGTTTCAGATTGTTATACAAGCTGTAATATTATTCACCAGTTCGAGACGTTATAGAGGCAGTTATATTAATATCTTTACTCATTTTTTTGAAAAAAAGTTCGTGGAAACCTCCTATTTTTCGGCTGTCTAAACCAGAACTTCTCCTTAACGTGCTCGTGCGTTTTTATCTTACTTTAGGCGCTTGGCCTACCATTGTGGATATATATTCTGCTGATATATATTTTTCTCGAAAAAATACATATAATATAAACAATAAACCATCTATATCACAACAAGGATGTATCTTTAACTAATGATACATACGCCGGGTGAGTCATTATATTCTAAAATATCTGTGTTGTGTTTTTTATTTTAGATGTGTAAAGAATAAATTACGTGATTGGAAGAGATGAATATTACGATCAGAACCCCTCAGAGCCATTCTAACCATATCATTTATTCCTTACACATTTTTGTTTAACATAAAATACAATGAAAATATTTTAAAATCTAACATTAGGTGATTCAAGCTGTATATAGTATTGTTACAAATATATAGTGATGTCTCTAGAAGGTTTATGTATCACTACATATAGTGATACATTGCTTTCAAATTACAAACCACGCGTCTAATGAAGGGTTAATTGGCATTTCTGGATGAACACGCGCTCGCTTAGCGCGCGAGTAATCCCGCGATCGCCAGCCTACAATCGCAAAATTTGCGTCGTTACGTGGCGCAAAACTTACTCGGAAAGAAAACTTCACCTTATTATGTTAACGAGTACTAACTTCTTACTCGATGTCGGAAGCGTTCCGAAAACAAAGTGTCCGCATGCCGCAACGGGATGTCGCGCATAAATAAACTTCCGCGAGCTTCTTTCCCACTTCTTTCCACTTTCTCAGACGCGCTTCTCAAAGACGGACTTTCCTTTGAAGCACGAGAGTATTTTATATCGAGTCGTGCAATCTCTCTCTCTCTCTCTCTCTCTCTCTCTCTCTCTCTCTCTCTCTCTCTCTCTCTCTCCCTTCTTCTCTCATGCGAAAGTCATCCAGACACACGAGCGCACCAAAGTTGAGACTTTGATCGCGTGGCAGCACGGCGCGATCGCCCGACGCGGCTGGAAAAAGCGACGTGGCATCAATAAAGAAATGCAATTTGTTGGCAATCAACGGCCAGGGTGTTCCCTCTCTCCCGCCGTTGCTCCTACTAAAAGCTGGGAGATCCGTTGTAGAAGTTGCTGGCAAACCCGCGAGTCAAGTGTCGTAGTTCAAGCAAGACTCAGGATCTCTCCTGAGGGACGCGCCGCCACCGCTCGCCCGTTCGCTCGCTCGCTCGCTCGCTTCTTTACTCATGCTCAGAACTTTATCCAGGTCTGTTCCTCGTCCCCCTCCCCTCTTACACCCGCTTTCCCGCCGGATCTGTGGTCACGTCTCTTTATTCACCCCGCAGCTCTCATCCTTAGCACGGAACTTGCCTCGACTCCAGGTCATTATTTCCTAACGAGACGCGGCAGTATTTTCGCTTTGTTGCGGGCGTAAAATTTTTGCTCGCGCGCTGATTTTCCCGGACTGTGAATAAATGTTTCATCGAGTCTCACCGATTGTGTTAGGGAAGCATTAGTCAGTCACATTTACCGACTGTTTATTGGGTATCAAGTAGGTCGCGAGTGTGATGTAACTTCGCAGTAAGAATACACAGCGCACCGTTCGCCGGAGTTTCGCGTTATCTGTCTGAGAGTTGCGCGTGCATTATTGTAGTAGTGGCGGTACCTTGAGAAGTGAGATTGCGTTTTGCACCTTCAGGGGCTTGCACGCACTTTATAGACAATAGTAAACTCGGGGGTGAGCTACGCATACATAAATGTCTTCCACAGTTTCCTCATTTGCCGCATTTTGTAGAATATTCCATAACATGCATGAATAGAATATAGAATATAAAGGATTGCGTGAAGGGTACATATGATAATATTCGATTAGAAATTTGTCTGATCAGGACCAGGTCCTGATCGATTCCAATTATATGATTTATATAATATATTATTGAATTCTTTATTAATTATTAATAATCCTTTATATTAGTAAAATTCTGAAAAATTGTTGGATTATGTTACTTATCAGGATAATACCATCTTATATAAACCGGATAACTGATTCGAATATATAATATAGATAATATATGATATATATTGTATTATCTTTTCTTCCATATTTTTTTGTGTATTAAGATAAAAATTCTAATGTCTGGATACTCAACTCTGAACATTCTTATTGTTTCAGTTTTTAAAATCTGAATCTTTAAACTTTCAGTACAGAATATATCCAAGTAGGAATCGTATACGTTTCGCCAGTAAAAATGGCCCGATACTGGGTCGATACCGAAAAGCGGATGTCTAGTTTTGACACTGGTTCAGTACCTAATATAAAAAAGCTGTATTATTGATACTAGCTCCGTACTAAGGTTAGGTACTGGATAGTCGTACCGTACGTATACTGGGGCGTTACTGAAAAGTGTTTGTCGTTTTCAGTACTGGCCCAGTATTAAAAAAGCAGTATTATTGGTACTGGTCCTGTTCGTAAAATCAGTACTGGATACTCAACTAAATCGTATACAATCTGCCCATAGAGGGTATTAAGCCAGTATTGTGCCGGTACTGAAAAACGGACGATACCAATGTCTTTATAGGAAAATTAAAGAGGTCATTAACGCGAAACCTAGATAGCTCAGTGGTAAAAACGCTTGCCTGATGACAAGCGGAAGATTCGAATTCGATTCCAGCCATCTCTTCAAAGGTTTTTTCTTCATATGATTAAAAATAAACCTGTATAGGTACGAGAGCAGCCCCGGCCATGGTCTGATCTTTCTTTGCATACTATATAGTTGTGATATTAACAATTGTACTAATAATAAAAATTACTAGGAATCGATACTGGCCCAGTATTGGGAATAAGCATTTCCTCAGTGCTAGGAATCAATACTTTTTTTATACTGATATAGTACTGATTTTCGGTACTGTGACAGTACTGTTTTCCGATACTGGCCCTTTTCTATCATCCCAGTATCACACCAACACTAAACCCGTACTGGCATCTGGTATTATGCCAGTAATGTTTACTATAAATTCGGCCACTTTGATGCCAGTAGTAAATTTCTACTTGGGTATTTATATCTTCAATATATGTATGTGTATATGTATGTTTATATTTATAAGGATCAGGATTGCATCCCAAAATTTTCTTCTTGAGGAAAATTTTACTGAAGATCCATAATATATGTGCGTGTGTATAACGTGAATTATAGATTTTCAGTAAAATATTTCCTCAAAGAGGATGTTTTAGAATGTAATCTAAAACAATTAGAATGTCCAATGTTATGTAGGCATGCTATATCTAGGCATTGATACTTCATATTTTGATACTTACACTTGATACTTAATATATCTTATTATATTGATAATATAATAAATCGCGATATTTCCGTCGTCGATCTTTATAATTGACTGAATTATTTTGTTAATTTATCAGCTTACTTTTGTACGCGTGTTTTAAAAATAATGGAGATGTGCAAAATTATGATCGTTCACAAAACAAATGACGATGCATAATAACGAATTAGTCGGTGGGTTATTCTTAACCTTAGTCTGAGATTGTCTCAAATTGAACTAAATTAAAAATTAATAAATCAAAGCTGTCGAAAGTCGTAAAATTGTTTGGCTCTCTCTCTTTCTATCACCCTTCCTCCTTCCACACACATACTCTCTCTCTCTCTCTTTCTTTCTTTTTCTCTCTGTGGATTTGAGACCTAATAACTTATCTATATGTTTTTACTAAAATATCTATAAATCCGTTTGTTTAGTATACAGATAGCTTCGAGTGTACAAAAAAGATAAATCTGAAAGAATTTGTCGCGATAATTATTTTTAATATAAATCATTTTCAAGGTATGAGAAAAGATAGCGTATTGATTTTATACAGGCAGAAGCAAAAAGTTGTGCATGCTATAAAAAATAATTCTGTGTTTATATGTATTATTAAATATTTATATGTGTTAATTAAATATTTAACAACAATAGGATTTTAATTTTTCATTCGGGTCAATTTGAATCAAGACTAAGATTAAGAATAACCCACCGACTAATTCATTATTATGCATCGCTATTTATTTTGCAAATGACCATAATTTTGCATATCTCCGTTATCTTTAGAACATGCGTACAAAAGTAAGCTGGTAAATTAACAGAATAATTCGGCCAATTATAAAGATCGACGACGGAAATAACGCGATTTATTTTTCAATCAACGTCAAGGATACCCCAGCGAGTTTATTACTGTTTAAACATTTTCAACGTTTCTATCCCCTTTGACGCACCGTGAATTGTACAAGCGCTTGGAAGAGCTTAATTGGCTAATTCCCCGCGGATCGCGCACTCGAGTTTCTTAACTATTCCCGACTCAGCCAATCCCACTTCGCGACACCACTTTGTTTTTTTTTCTCGTGAGCACTTGGCACTTCCGTTACAGTACGGTGGTCGTCGCTACTCGCGAAGTCAGATCGTCTCGCGGAATACTAAGCGCCATCATTTGGCAGGCCAACTACGAACGTATCCAAGTTCCCTTTACCACCCACCTAACCCTTTTTAACCCCGCTCGTCTTTCTGTCTCTCTCTCTCTCCCTCTCCCTCTCCCTCTTCCTCTCCCCCCCCCCTCTCTCTCTCTC
>NW_022639602.1:143908-149529 GCF_010583005.1 Odontomachus brunneus
CCCCCCCCCTCTCTCTCTCTCGGCTCGAATATTTTATTTGCACTGTAGATCCGCGGCGAGGATCGGCTACATCCCATTTCTGGTATTGATTCCGCTTCTTCCTCAAATTTTGTCCGTGCCAGCCTCGCACATTGCGACCATTGTTCACGTTTTCTCAAAAGTGCCGCGCGTTCATTTTCACAGTCCAATTTTTAACTCAAATTGGACGCGTTCATAATGACCGTAATGTAATGACTTTTGAACAAGGGATCTTTGAAAATTCTCTCACGGACCCTCTGACATACTTAATAAACTTATCTCTAAATTTCCGTCTAACGTGTGTATGTGTGTGTGTGTGTGTTAAAGTTATCCGGTCTACAACGGTATAATCGCTAAAACTGAATAAATCAATTTAAATCGCGTTCGACAATTTCCAAGCACGAATCTCCAATTAGCGAAATCTCGTTAGATAGATTAGAGAGAGATTTTACGAGATGTACAAATATATACATTTCAGCAGTAGCCGCATGGTAGTTCAAAATCATCAATGAACAAGGGAACGTTCAATTGACACGTTGATAGTGGTTACTAGTGACCGGCGCTTGAATATTGTTGCGTCTCACTAATTTAAATAAAACATAACCAGCTGCGTGTAATATACGTATATTCAGTTTATAAATTAAACATATAGCTGATAGAAAGCCAATGAAAACGGGCTAACGAATATATGCATCGCGAATTGCATTTATTTATCGCATATTCGGTGATTCAAGCTTGAGTTGAACGTTGAAATAATCAGTGAAAATCAACATGGCAGCCAACGTCCCAGATAGACATACGTAAATTTGGCACCAACTTTATCAGTTAATTTGCAAAAGTTGCATCCTTATATGCGGTTTATATTTATCTCTCTACACATCATACATATATCTCTATACATATATAGAATAAAATACGGAAAAAGAAAATATGGAAAAAATAATTAAAGAATGATAACAAAATTTGCTTAAAGTAAAATGTAAAATGTAATATAGAAATCTGACTATAACTTTCAGTAGATTTGTTGCTTCATCAATATAACACACAAACAGTTTATATTGTTGTATGATGTAAGTTTAATGATTAATTCAATATAATATGTTTACCTCATAAGCAAAACCAAAAAAATTATAAAATTTCGTCTGATTTTGAAGCTCGCAATGATAAAAATTTGTTTGCACATCATTAAAGCTTACATCGAGTCAATTCTAAATATGTAACTATAATCTAAATCTTTTACCATCCTTAAGAAAAAGAATCCAAAAAATGGAAGTCTATCCGGGAGGCGTTAAATTATAAATATATCGAGCACGTGGTTACAATCGCTTGTGGATTCGGGTCGCACAAGCGGCTCCTTAAATTCTTCCGCTTTCGGGGTGAGCTCTCTCACACGTGAAGAAACTTCCCTTCTTATCTCTCTCGGCTCAATAACCGATCGCGTCGCGCGATGACACGGATTCTTTGTGCCAAGTATATAGCGGGTTTCCAAGCTTGCATCTACTCTTGATACTCTTCTACAATGTACTACGAGCTCACAATTAGTCCCTGTATCCCGATGGTTCGTACTGGCCAGTCGCGCTGTGTGAGAACCGCGCGTAGCAGGACCGCCGGGCTCCATGAAGTTTCCACAGTTTCTCTACGCTCTTAGCGCACAAGTGTTCGTGTCACTCGGCGTGCAACAACTTGAACACGACTTTATGATCCCACCGCGACTCTTCCCTGAGAGTCGCTCGAGCCCTTGGAGAGAGAGAGAGAGAGAGAGAGAGAGAGAGGTCCACGTTGATGGTGCCTGGTAGTGGTGGCCCTTCGTGACGCAGTTTCTCCGGAAACACTCGCTAAACATCGCGGAGGGTGTCTCCCATCCCGTAATTCGCGATCGACCGACCATAACATGATCGCGTGACCCCCCGCGGCGACCTATCCACCATGCGGGATCGATAATTCCGGGAGCGGAAAAATCGCAGGAAAACGCGACGAACGATAGCGAGTATCGTTGACGAGTATCGTTGGTCTGACTCGGTCTTCTTCCCGCGACTTGCTCGTGCGATATTATTCTTCGGGATTTGTTCGCCGTAAAGTCTTTATTAAAAGTCGATATCTCGATGGCCGCGTCAAAGTTTTAAGTCAATTTTTTTCGATATCCTCCTTGCCTGTGACGACGGCTATTGCGAACTTTCGCGATGCCGCGCCGCGATTTCTCCCCAGCGACCTGTTTCGTGTCCTTCGTTGCGCTCTCTCTCTCTCTCTCTCTTTCTCCCTTCCTCTCTGTCTCCCTCTATCTCCCCTCTCTCTCCTTATTTCCGGTTCTCGAAGTGATTTCAGGAGTTGTTTGTGAGAGAACGCGAAGGATCGTTGTCTGCTGGCGAGGAGTGTATTGAGTGCATTTCGCGAACCGCCTTCGCCGAATCGCCGCGCGGAAAATTTCGTTATAGAGAAATTATCGACGAGTTGGCAATTATCGGGTATCAGTTCTTTCAATTGTGCAGCGTTTTGTATTCGCCATTGGCTGATATTTTTCGCCAACCGCGCGTTCTCGACAGCGACGCACCGTTGACCTTATATAGCAACGTAATCGCGGACAGGCCATTTTCACAAATCACATTTATATTGACATTTGTATTGTGATATTAAATTAATTCCAACGTTATTATATATACAATGGTGTTATTAATAACAAATGATCGGCGCGTTGTAATGACGTATTCGATAACAAGTCGCCGCTGTTGAATAAGCGCGAGTCGATGGTGAATGTCGATTGAAAAACGATATCTTTGTGATTGCGTTACGATCGCGTCAACGTCGACTCGAATGTCATAATTATCTCGGTTACAACGAGACAGAAAAGCGTTTATTTCAGTTCCGGAACTACCGCTCTATAAAGATTTTTGCATTTTATTATATAATAAGATACACATACATAATAAAATATAATTTTACTGTTAAGAAATGCGATTACTCAACTTACTATTTATCCTTCTTTTAGATGTTTATCTTTAACAAGGCATATTTTTCTTGCTAGTAGTCTTAACATATACTCATCACAAATTTGACAAAATCTTACTATCATGTACTCAAAAGAAAAATTGATTCTTCCGAGAAGACAAGAATATATTATAAAATCTTATCAAAGGAAAAAGTTGTTCGATTCTATGCAATAAGCCAACGGAATTTTAATTTTATAATTTAAATTAAATTTTAAATTAAATTTAATTAAATTTTAGTTTTCTTGATTGAAATGCTAAATTTATTAGAACTAGTTACTAGAATTCAGATGTATTTTGCATAAGTTTGATACTTATATGTGTGTATGTGTGTATGATGAACTTGTGGTAGATATGTGGATATAAATTTATGAAACAAACATTTATTTGAATGTGCACTTTCTTGTGAGTGCTTACAATTTTTTTCTATTACTTATCTTGTTATTTTTTATATTTCTTTATTACAGTATTGTGTACCTACTCTCTATTATATTTTACATTTTTATCATTATGATTTTTATAAGAGTGTAATATAAATCTATCTATTTTTGATCACGTAAAGATAAATATTATTCTCTACTGTTAAGAATAATAGATTACTCATTTTATTTTCCTTTCTTTAAATAATGCTTGTCTTCAGCACAAAATATTTTTTTGATAATAATCTTATAAAAATATATTCATCACAAATTTGAGGAAAGAAAAATTTATTCTCAAAAGAAGAATTTATTCTTTTTACAAAAATATTAATTACTACTATTAATTTATGATTATAAATTTATGAAATGCTGGAGACAAATAACATATTACTTGAACGCAGTAAATATTTTTCTATGTATACACAGAAGTATGTAACGTTTAGGCTATTATATACAGGGTGTGAGTAACCTAACGTTAGATTTTTGTTTTTTTTATATTAGAGGATGATATGTAAAGAATAAATCGTGGTTTGAATGTTTCGTTAAATATAATATATTTATCCTTTCCAACCACAAACAAAATTCATTCCTTCCAAACTCTCTTCTAATATAAAAAACAAGCGGTAAAAATTCTATATAATATAAAAAACAAGAGAACCTAACATTTTTAGGCGACTAATCTCGTATAATATGAAAGACACTAGTAAGATAAAAATACCAATATCCGGACATATACCTAATCCTAGACAGTTTTATTGTTTTGGTCTTTAAAAATATAGATATTTAAACTTTCAACATATAATATATGTGTGTGTGTGTGTGTGTGTGTGTGTGTGTGTGTATGTGTGTATTCTATGTTGAAAGTTTAAATGTTCGTATTTAAAGGCCAAAACAATGAGAATGTTCAGAATTAGGTACGTGTCCGAGAACTGGTAGTTTGACCTTAATTGAACATTGCGTCAAAAATGGAGGTTACTATAAAAACATCCTTCCTCCCCCCGATCGATCAAAGGGTGCATCATATATAATGTTTGTCGGATTACAACCGGATATATTTTTGTCCACGAGCGTGGCCGCAAATTCGAGTAAGTTCGCGCTCCCACTTTTAGCCTCCATTCTATATTCTCATTTTGTCGTTCCAGATTCTTTCTACTACTTTACGACAATCTCGGTCGAAATCTTCGGAACTTCGTGCCGGTACGGTTGGCCACGCGAGCATGAACGGCTCTGCTATTTTCTCCGATTATTGCTACTATCTCTCTTTCGTCCCGTTTTTCTCCTGGGCGGCTCGCGGCTTCCCGGTAACACGTGGCATCGCCATTCCCCCGACCTGGCAATATAATGTCGCGATAACGCGTCGTTTTGCTTTAATTGAAAAGACATCACGAAGAGAGGAGCGTCCCGAGAAGGATGTAATTTTCGCGGCCAATTAGTAACGCGGAATATCCTGAAGCATCGTTGCGTCGGCCAAATTTCTCCGAATGGTTGTATATTAATGATCGAAGTTAGAGTAAGCGCCTCGGTATTGAAAATTAATAGTTGTCGAAGCGCTGGCGAAATTCAACTTCCCGTTCGATTTGCACGCCGAACGATTTCACGTTACTTGCATTATATTTTCGCGGCTTACGGACCGAAGTCGGAGGAGAGGTGCTTAACGTCGTATCAACTTAAGCCACACATGACGGAGCGTTTTTATGGAGCACTTAAATCGTTAAAGCGTGAAACGCGTGTTTCTGGTAGATTGAATGAACTCGACGTTAAAATTTCCATTTAGTAGCTTTTTATGTCCAATGCGAAGAAGAAATCTGCTCTATCGCATTGTTGCATACCCTCGTAACGAATGCTCTTTACATCACAGCTACTCCATAAATCTTGCGCCGAATTGCACGAAACGACGTAAGTTATTGCGAAAGCTGAAGTATTAAGTTGCAAGTTGAAATAAAGTTTCTTAATTTTTTCGCAAGCGGTAGAATATTGAATCCGCGACAGTCGCTTTTGCCCGAGAGAACTGTAAATATGAAAATCTTTTCAAGAATATTCTGTGCATGTTAGTTTTCATATCTTAATTTTCATAGAGGAAAAAGAACATTCTTGTTTTAAAAATTTTATTACATGTAAATTATATTGCTATATATAATACACAGGCATATATAAAATTATATATATATATATATATATATATATATATATATATATATATATA